>NC_089823.1:173662411-173957411 GCF_035046505.1 Tiliqua scincoides
CTCATGAGTAAGCCCATTGATTTCACTGTGACAAATGTTTGCAGAGGCTCTCTAATTCGAAAAAGCACTGCATTCCTGCCTATGTATTGCAGGGACATTGTGCAATACCAGTGCCACCAAGATCCGCCCCTTCCTTTCCCCTCCCTGCTCCTGCCCTCCCCTGATTCTCCCCCAAACTCCCTCTCCTCGCCCATGTCATGCCTCCACCACCAACTTACTGGCACCAGTGAAGACTTCTGGAGCCACAGCTGCGTGAACTGCACTACTGTCTGTTTGCTGCTCCAGAGGCCCAGAAGTGCATAACAACAGCCCAGCTTCCATGCCACTGTAAAGGACTTTGTGCTACCAGAACCTAGTTCCAGCAGCACCAGACACCAATATGATTGGAGTCTGAGTTTTCCAATGGTAAGGGTATAAATGCAGGCTTATTTTTGTGACGCGACCAATGATCACATAATCAAAAGCTGAAAGCTTAATTTCATATCCAATTTACTTACAAATATGCTCTGGTTTAACACAAACACGCAGAGATGTTGACGTGAAGTGTACAAAACTGTCACCTTTCTCACTGTTTGATCTTCTTCTTCTTCTTCTTCTTCTTCTTCTTCTTCTTCTTCTTCTTCTTCTTCTTCTTCTTCTTCTTCTTCTTCTTCTTCTTCTTCTTCTTCTTCTTCTTCTTCTTCTTCTTCTTCTTCTTCTTCTTCTTCTTCTTCTTCTTCTTCTTCTTCTTCTTCTTCTTCTTCTTCTTCTTCTTCTTCTTCTTCTTCTTCTTCTTCTTCTTCTTCTTCTTCTTCTTCTTCTTCTTCTTCTTCTTCTTCTTCTTCTTCTTCTTCTTCTTCTTCTTCTTCTTCTTCTTCTTCCCTTTAGCCCTGTATCCTTTCACTGACTTCCTGACTGCTCCTGAATGTACCACTTGCTCCTGGTTCCTACCTTCAAAGTCCTCCATGGTCTTGCCTCTCCTTTCTTCTCTGCTCACACATCCTATTCCATTCCATTCCTAACCATGATCTTTGCTCATCCAGCACCACCATTCCCAGCTGCCCAATGGTCTTCTGCTCCTTCACATTAGTGTGCCCCTTTTCTTCCCTTGTTTACCCTGCCATCATTCCCCTGCCTTTCCTCAGTGGTCTCCCTTTTTCAATTTCTAGATTGCCAGCTCTTAGGGCAGGGGCCTCTTAATCTGTTAAGACTTAAAAGAAAACTGCTGTAACGTTTCGATCTTCACTGTTATGCTGACAAGGGGCTCAGCAGCCACTCCGACCCAGCAGTGTGGTAACAGCCTTACCTCAATATGTGAATGTGGGTGTGCTTATATCTGCATGTGTACAGATGGGTGCTTGCCAACCTGCACGCACATCCCTGTTATTTTCCAAGCAGGTACCCTGGAGTTTGACCTCTTTTTGCAGGTCCTTAGAGTCCTCCAGGATGCCTAAAGAAGAATCTTTTCTCCTGGTTGCATATGGAGCTCCCAAGAAGTATGATGTGTAGGGAAGACCTGAGTTTTTCCTCTCTTTAACCTACATGGTTTGACCAAACGACCTTTCATTTTCAGTTGGCACGTTGCAATTAGCGCTCCCAGTTTCCTTCAGCAATTCCTAATTTCCTATGTCCCCCTATCTTCCTTCTCATCATATAGTGCGATAGCGTGATTCTATTTATTTAATTTCAGAAATGGAGCAAAGTAACGATAAATGCAGGAGTACAACATTTAATGGAAAGTGGAGCAGTAACTCGCTGTTTCTGAGGGTATTATGGTATTTCACCTCTTCGGCTTTCAACATGTTTAATTATGTATGAGCTTCTCTCTCTTTCCCTCTTTTTTTTTTTGGTTGAGAAAAAGAAAAGCCACCCTCAAATAATGTGAGACGTCTATGAGGAAAGGAGATTTGAAGATGATAAATGTTATTTAGAATCATGATGATATGATTCATATTGTGATGCGATTGGAAACAATATTAAAACCCACCGAGGCTATTATACCTAAATTTTGGTTTCAATTCATGCAATATTGCTGCTGCTTAATATGATTTCTATTTACTTCGTCCCATTGTTAGTGTTTTATTGAGGTTGTGTCGGTTTTATCAAGCTAATCTTGACTGGAAATGGAGGTCAGGAGATCCAAAGCGCAAGCAAAAAGCCTGCTTCCATTATATATTCTCCCTGGTATGAATTCACTTGAAAACCTTCACTCTAATATAAACTCCTTTTCTTTGCTGTTCTTCACTTACAATATTTTACCTGCACAAGCCCTGACAGCTTGATATTTAAAAGCTATATAAACTCTCATAATCTAATTTTATGTTCTCTTCCTAGAAAGCAGTATTGGATCTTTTTCTAAAAAAAAAAAGAATATCTGGAATGAATGTGTTTATCGAAGAGCTTCAAATCTAGTTATCTCTGCCATCAATAAAGAAATGAATTGGAAAGGTTATTTTAATTATAACTTAAGCACATGTACTGTTATTGGCCACAAGAGTATGATGTACAAACTCATTAATTTATGTTCTTTCTTGTCAATCAGGCAAGGAAGTCCTTGTTAGGAGGATGTCATTTAGCAAAACAGAACAGTGGCAATGTCTTCTCCATCTAACTTCTGTATTTCTCACTATAATTATTTGTGAATAAAGAAGATGGGGCAACCATATTTTCTACCCAATGCATCATGCTCTCTCCTTCACTCTTGAATACCCATGTTATGCTGGTCTAGACAGAACTTCCATTAAGGATCAGTGTAGCCTAGATACAATTCTTGCATCACTTTCAGCAGATTTGTATCATTGAAGAGTAAGAGCACAATCCTAACCCCTTATGTCAGACTTTGAGGAGGCCTCCATGAGTGACACCCAACTGCAGGGTGCAGCACATGTCCCATTGGCACCACTACGCCAGTGCTGGAAAGCACTGACATAAGGGCTTAGGATTGTGCCCTAAGAGTTCAATCCTATCCAGCACAGGAGCAGTGGCACCAAATGGCTCCTGCAGTAGACTGTGCTGGGGTTCAGCAGCTGGAGATCTTGTTCCCTTCTCCTCACTAACAGTCCCAGCCTGCTCAATGGGGCTTCTAGGAGCTGCGCCAGCTATTTAGCTGCCTCAGATTCAAGAAGCCCCATGCCAGGCTTTTAATCCTGGGAGGAGGGATAGGATTCAGCAGAGGAGGTTTCCATCGGTCCCATCCCAACAATTCCCATTCCACCCTCCCCCGCCCATGAATGCTTCTACCATGCTCTCCTACCACCCTCCCCACACCCCCATGCCACTCAGTGCTTATCTAGTCTCTCCTGATGACTGGGGTTCCAACTATGGCAGCAATGGGGTGGCGCAGACCTTCCCACTGGTGCCGCTTCCTTCCTGGGTAGTGAAAACATGCACATTTGTGACACTGAGTGCAGCACTGGGGCTGTAACTCTCACTTTGCAAGTAAGGATACTGTTTAGGATACTGTGGTGCAGTTGCACACACCCCCCAGCCAAGGTCAGCACAGTGCAGAGCTCTGCAACCTGGAAGTTTGGCAATGACATGTCATTGCAGAACATCCAGAAGTGCTGTTGCAATTCATCGTGATGCTACACAGCTTCCAGAGCGGTCCGCACACTGGCATGGATCCCTTAGAGAGAACCCTGTTTGTGACCCTTCTCGGGGCTGGGGACATGATGAAACCCCATTACGATCAATGAGACTTACTTCCAATAAAACATGTTAGATCTGTTTAGTTAAATGCCCATGCTAAACACAGCCCCTCTAATGGCTTGAACCTGTAAGCCAGAATGCAGGATTGTAGCTTCTCAGATCCCAAACATAATTACATATCAATATAGGCTGTTAGGCTAATAATATAATGCTTGGAACTATTTCATGCAGGTCAACATTTGATTCAGGCTTATGATGAGTAGTCCTATCAATGGTCCTATATTTTTCTTTTCAAAGTCCATTATTTCAGAATTCTTCTCAATAAGTTTCTAACCATTGTTATTGGAGTCGTGATTGAAATCTGACAAAAAAAGCACAACGTTTTATAATAATATCCTGCAGCAAAAGTATGGCACCAATAACTAAACAATACTTCATCACCTTTGCCATCTCAACAGCTCCCATTAATACTGAGATCAGAGCGTTAGGCTTTCTATTCCCCAGATGACCAAGCTTGTGACAGGGCTGGCTTAGGCAATGACACTGAAAAATATTTGCCATGACACAGCCACAAATCACTACAGGACAAGTTTAAAACTCAATATTCGCAAAACTTGCATCTGTTCTTTTCTTGTTAGAACATCTACAACACAATGATTACTTTCTGAATTCTTTAAAGTATCAAAACATCGGTGGGAAACAGCACAAAGAGATTTTTGGGGAATTTATTGAAACTGAAAATGCTCCTGCCTAAGAAAGTCATGTAAAAAGGTAAATTCTGATGCAGAATTGGTTTTTAAGGTTAAGTCCAAAATGCAGAACATAGGTAATGAGCAACCTCTTCCCTGCAGGAACCAGTTCTTAGGCAAATTTTGCTTCTTCTTTTTTTTACTCATAAACATCCTGTGTTCTTGGAGCTCAAGAAAATGTTTGGACTAAATTGCTAACTTAATGTTAAGTCTGCAGTAATTAAAATTAGATTAACTTACCTACTGCATTCATGAACTTCTGACCCAATCCTATTGGGCACTTATGGCATACCCTTTCAAACGTGTGGATGCCTTTCACATCATTCAGAGAGAATTGACTGCACTGTACTTAACACATATTGTGGTGGAATTCCCAGTCTGCCTCACAAGTGCTGCAGTGGTGTCATAAAAGATGCTCTGCTGCTGTGTGCTTCAGAGCTGCTGGTGCAAATGTCCGGAGGCTCTATATGTGTAGCAGTGGCTCTTGGATTTCACACTGGAGCAGGTAAGATGGTGGAGGAGACAGTTCAAGGGTGGGAGGGGAGGATCGGGGGGAGGAGTGGGGCTAGCAGCAGGGCCTACGAGAGGGGGGTAAAGAGGGTTATTTGTACCTGGGCCCAGGTTTGGAAAGGGGGCCCAGGAATCAAAGGAGGGGGCCCAGAAAGTTCCTGGGATCTTACATTTTCCAATCTCACCCAAGCTCACTGCCTATGCATGATGCTGGGAGCACAACCATGGGCATTCAGTGGCAACTGCTGCTGCACGCCATACACACTGGGCCCAGAAATGCATCCATGACCCTCCTTAACACAGTGTCAAATCAGGGAGTAAACTGGCCTGCGAAAGTAGCTCTTTGGCTTGTGGATCTGATAACCGTGAAGGAGTGTATAGGGACACAGCTGCAAGGCTAAAGAGTGAGCCTAAATACATTGAAGCTAATTTTCAGCAATGATTTTCTAAATTTCAAAGATTTTAAAGAGGAGTGTGTTTGGTTTTCCATATTACTTTATCTAGCTGCCAATGCTGCATAGTCAGGTAGACCTGGGCTCAACATCCAGAAGCCTGGTAGACCTGGGCTTCGAAGACTATTCTGGCTGTCAGCGCCCTCCCCCTGTCCTATTTTGCTCCCCATTCTGCCTTCCCCCGTTACCCCCTCCTCCTTTGGGAAGGGACCCAAAAGAAACTTTTGTACCCCCTGATAAAATTCCTCTCAGTGGCCCTGGCTAGCAGCGGGTGTTTTGAGGGTGGGAAAGGGTGGATCCCAGTGGCATAGTGCAGACCAGGATGCCATCCTTGTTTTCCCTGCCTGAAAGCCCCTGCCTCTTCTTGGATGTAGCAGAATAACAGGTGTAGGTCCAAGGAGACCCATAGGCCACCAGGCGGCCTACAGAGGGATAAGTAAAAGATATTTACTGAAGCACATTTAAATATTTACTTGTCTGGTTGCTCATTGCATGCAGTGCGTGCTCCCTCAATGCTGCTACATGGCAAAAAATGGTACGGGGTAGAATTGGGCTCTTAAAGTTCTAGGCTGCCAAGTACCTTGATCTTGAGTGGACCATCTCCCGTATAAGTGCACGTTGTACATCTCTTTATGGATGCAGCATTCTGCTTTTTGTCATGTCCCTGATGTTCAGGTGTACTTGAAAGACCATGTACATACCAGAATACAGGCTGCAGGCATGAGGAAGAGAGTTTGATGTCTTCAGTATGAGGGTTGTCATGTTGAACAGATTATCAGGACAGAAGCAGAGCTCCAGGTCATATATTCAGCTGGAGCAATATGACAATAACATCATGGAGAAGCAGTTCCCATGTGAAACTGGCTTTCCATTCCAATGATCAGCCAAAATGAGGGGTTCGTTCATGTGATCGTCCCCAGCTTTTTTCAAGGGAAGAATCACACAAAATGGACCTCGTCATCATCCACATGGAGGGCCCGTTCAAACTGAGATAAAACAAACAGCATTGTAGAAAGGAAACAGAGCTAATTCTACACCTCCACTGAGGTATGTCAGCACCACCCAGCTGAATCTCTGAAGACTTGTCTTCTAATGTTTCAGTCCAAATAGTACTGATCTCTATTACAATACAATATTACAATATTGTATTACAGTATTACAATACAGCAGCAATGTTGCAAATGTCTTTACAATGAGTTGTTTACTACTTATCATTAATCAATTTACTGATTTCTAAGGGGTACATTATTTCTCCATATGTATGCTACTTTCACAGTATGATTTCAATTACTGTATTATTGAGTGCTTCCTGAGACATCTGGTGGGCCCCTGTGAGATACACAAAACTAGTCTAGATGGCTTGATCCGGTAGGGCTCTTCTTATATGTTTGTATATTATGGCGAAAGAATCCTGTGAATACACACACAGAGAGAGACACACAAAGCTGTATTCAGATAATCCAGTTGTTTTGTCAAATTCCCTTTCCAAACTTGGTCTAGAGAACTTATGCCCACTTTAAGCTAATTAGTTCCCCATTTCACTCGAAATAGCCCGAATCCTGCAGAAAGCACTGCTGGACCTCATTGCTAGGGTAGCTCGCCTGTTCAACCTGCAGAGTTCCTCCGCTGTCACGCCAGCAGCTTCTCCAGCCACTGCAGCAACACCTTGGTTCCCAGCAGCTTCGGGGCATGGCAGCCACACAGCAGTCTCCAGTAGTCTCCATTCATTCAGTCCATCAGGCAGTCCGTTCAGTCAGTCCATCCTCTTTCCTCCAAGCTCCTTCCTTCTGTTCTCTTAGTCTGTCCAACTTCCTTCCAGTCTCTCCAACCCCCTTCCTTCTACAACCACACCAAGTGCTGCTTTTGACCCTTGACACCACACCCAATCTCCACAAGGGATCTTGCACATTTCCATTACACCAATCAACTGTTATTTGTTGATTTGGGAATAACCTGCATGCATACATTCCCTTCCCATCACCCCTTGCATGCCTATCTGAACTCAAAGCACTTTGATTTCTTAAGGGCCCAATCCTATCCAATATTCCAGTGTTTCCCAAACTTTTTTGATTGGCAGCTCCCTTAACCTATTGGACCATGTGTATTGGCTCCCCATAAGGGTGAAAATCCTATACATTATATAGGGCAGTGGGTTTTTTGCAAGGATTCCATGGCTCCCCTGACTGGTTTCTGTGGCTCCCCGGAGGGCCACGGATCACAGTTTGAGAACCACTGCAATATTTCCTTACCTTGAGAAAGCCTCCATGACTGCCACCCCTACCTCAGGATGCAAAGAATGCCCCATTGGCATGGCTGCATCAGCACTGGAATGTTGGCTAGGTTTGGGCCTTTAACCAGTTCACTATCATACCCAAACTGGGAGACTGTGGTTCAGGTGCTCCCTATCAACCCAATACTACTAACCACAAAAGATGGTTTGTAGGGAGTGTTTAAACCACCATTTCATGGTTCAAACATCACAGGAAACGGTGATTAACAGTACAGGAATCTGTTTTTGGGTGGCACATAAAGGGAGGAGTAAAGAGAGGAAGGAATGCACATATGCACCTCTCTCATGCTCAGATACTCATCACCACTACTCATGCTCTGTGAGGTTTGTCACTGGGGAGCTCAAACTTTCAAATGTGTGGATGCCTCTCAAATCATTCAGAGAGGTTTGGCTGCACTGTACATAAGGCACACCTTAACTATAGAGTTTCCAGATTTATCTCTATCAGCACCTCCTGCTTTGCACTGACATGCCCACCCTTCAAGCCAAGAAGTGAAAGAAAAATAGAAGCAAAGCAAAGGAAAAGCAATAAATGGCTCAACTTCCTAATAGCCTAAACCAGGGGTGCTCAATATGTGGATCGCGATCTACCGGTAGATCGCGAGGCAAAATGAGTAGATCACGGAGCCCTGTCTCTCCAAACTGTTAATATGTCAGTTTCGTCCCTAGTATGTGGGGTGGGGAGAGAGGAGAGGCCTCCCGTGTGCTTCCTGAAGCATCTGGTGGGCCACTGTGGGGCACAGGAAGCTGGACTTGGTGGGCCTCCTCTGACCTGGTCCAGCAGGGGCTCCATACATCAAAGGGGGTGTCTGTCAGATACTTCCTTCCCCCCTGGTAGATCTCCGGGCCTTGCTGAGTTTCAAAGTAGCTCTCAAGCCAAAAAAGTGTGAGCATCCCTGGCCTAAACAATATCTTATTGGTTTTCATGTTAAATCTCAGGAATAATCCATGTACAAAAGTTTTAAATATATATTTTTATTGCATCCTAAGTAAGTTCCCCTCCTTTCCTCCTTTTCACAAAGATCAAATGTAGTATCAGTTTAATATCCGACATGTTACCTTCTATCGGTGCACTATATCCTGCTATGGCAGAAGAGGGGTCTCAAAAATCTAATTGCCTTGTTCATTGCCTAATTTCTAAGCTCCTTCATAAAAGTTCCTTGGCTTGCAACTGAAACACTGAGAATAGTTTCCAAGAACTTGGGAGGAATAAATCTTTAGTTTGACTCCAGCCAAGGATTAGCCATTTTTATTCTTTAAAATAAAACATCAACGACATACAAGGAAAATCATGACAAAAGATGCATTTTTAGAGATGGTGCAGGAGGAAATTGAAACAAATTGAAATATAAGAATAAAAAAGGATTCTTCACTGCTAGATGTGCTTTGTTATGATTGACTAAACTAAATATGTTTAATATTAAAGGTAATGAGCCAACTGATTGAATAGTTTGACATTACTGCACATGAAATATCATTAACAGGTCTGAGACGATTTTATATCAATAGCGTATCATAGAATAAAGCAAATGGAAATGTTGAAACATGATTATTTGCCTAGAAACCTTGCAACCTTGGGGAATAAAATATACGTTTCAGAACGATACATCAATGATCATGAGCTGTAATAGAAAAGGATGGTGGCTTTCCAGAATAAACCCAGTTCTCTGTTTGTGGTAACAGTAGTTTTGCACACAAGGGGCAAGAATGCTGTCATTTCAAATTCAATAAAAATTATACATATTTGTATCACAACCACATTGTTTGTCCATGTATTCATGCTCCTACCTATCTCACAGCACAATTTTATGCATGTTTACACAGAAATAAGTCTCATTTTGTTCAGTGGGGCTTACTCCTAGGAAAGTGTGTATAGGATTGCAGCCTTAGAGCCCAATCCTATGCATGTCTACTCAGAAGTAAGTCCCATTATAGTCAATGGGGCTTACTCCCATGAAAGTGTGGATAGGATTGCAGCCTTAGGGTACAATCCTAAGAGCGCATTATGCGGTTGTTAAATGCAACTCCACAGGACAGCAGGACTTTGGCCACTACCAATAGAAGCAATGAGTGGCCAAGTTCACAGGGTGATAGGCACCGGATGCCTGCCACCACAGGTAAGGCTGTGCAGGGATCAGGAAGGAGGCAGGCGAAGGGGTTGTCAGAATGGGGTGGAATGAGTGAAACAACATGAAGACAGAGGCAGGAGGAGGACAGAGAAAACCCAGGAAGGGGGAGACTTCAGCGGCAAATCCTGACCCCTTCCTGGGTCCGATCTTCCTTTGTGGGACAATGCAGACTTGTACTAGCAATAATGCTGGCACAGATCCAATTTGACCCACAGGGCCCATAAGGGAAGGAAAGGCAAGGGAACAATTTTTTTTAAAAATGAGACTTTGTTTGAAATGCCATTGTCCCCTAGTTCAGTGGTGCCCAAACCCCGGCCCTGGGGCCACATGCGGCCCTCGAGGTCTCTCAATGTGGCCCTCAGGAAGCCCCCAGTCTCCAATGAGCCTCTGGCCCTCCAGAGATTTGTTGGAGCCAGCACTGGCCCGATGCAACTGCTCGCAGCATGAGGGCGACTGTTTGACCTCTCACATGAGCTGTGGGATGAGGGCTCCCTCCACTTCTTGCTGTTTCACGTCTGTGATGCAGTAGCAGCAGCAAAGGAAAGGCCAGCCTTGCTTTGTGCAAGGCCTTTTACCCAAGCCTGATCCACCCTCCTCCCTGCCCCCATCTCTGCTCTGTTTCGCCACCCCATCTCTCATTCCACTCACTCCACCCTGCGTCCTCCTGCCTCCTCCAAATCCCTGTGCTGGCTCACCTCCTCTGGCAGGTGTCCAGCATCTGTGGAATTTGCTGCTAATGGTGTGTGCACATTTGTCTAGTTGCATTTGCGACAGCTGTAAAGGAGGTTATGCTGCCGGAACACACATTCCACCAATGTGCCAGATGTTTATCTGTTGTTGTTTTTGTTGCTATTGCAGCATCCATATACAACTTCAGGCCTGCCCACTTGATATTTCTTTACAAATGTTATCAGAGCGATGCAAGTTCAGATCATGGTATTGTGTCTCCTAGGGCACCATGATAAAATTTATATTGGCACTAAGCATGTCATATAAGTGACATTCATGCATGATAGTCACTGAAAGCAACAACCAGAGTCCAATGATCATTTCCTTGGTTATCATAGCCAAGTGTCACTTTCTGCCTTTTGACATCAGATTCCATGAATGCTCAAGAGGAAATTGCCTGTACACCACAAATTGTCTCTATGGGTTCCTCAGTAGTTCAAGATTAGATGGTGTAGGTTTTGTCCGATATGTCAACCATATCATCGAAAAACTGGTTCTTCACAGGCATCAGTCTTCTGGCAGTGGTTTGTTGATTCAGGTCTCAATGAAAATGTATCATTACATTTTAAAATGCTGGGAGGATACTGGTGGGATACAAAGGAGAGGTGCAGAGTACGTTTTAGTGCTCCCGCCAACTGCTATATAAAGGAGATCTGTTCAAACATCTGATTTACATCATAGAAAATGAATGAATTTACATTTGAGCAAACTTACATTACAGAATCAAATAAGCTCCATAATCACCCAATGAGAGAGAGAGAGAGAGAGAGAGAGAGAGAGAGAGAGAGAGAGAGAGAGATGTATTATGTACTTATATGGTATTGGCAACCTTCAGTCTCGAAAGACTATGGTATCGCGCTCTGAAAGGTGGTTCTGGCACAGCGTCTAGTGTGGCTGAAAAGGCCAATCCGGGAGTGACAATCCCTTCCACACCAGGAGCAAGTGCAGTCTGTCCCTGGTCTGTCTCCCTGGCTATGGGCCTTCCTTCTTTGCCTCTTAGCCTCAGACTGTTGGCAAAGTGTCTCTTCAAACTGGGAAAGGCCATGCTGCACAGCCTGCCTCCAAGCGGGCCACTCAGAGGCCAGGGTTTCCCACTTGTTGAGGTCCACCCCTAAGGCCTTCAGATCCCTCTTGCAGATGTCCTTGTATCGCAGCTGTGGTCTACCTGTAGGGCGCTTTCCTTGCACGAGTTCTCCATAGAGGAGATCCTTTGGGATCCGACCATCATCCATTCTCACGACATGACCAAGCCAACGCAGGCGTCTCTGTTTCAGCAGTGAATACATGCTAGGGATTCCAGCACGTTCCAGGACTGTGTTGTTTGGAACTTTGTCCTGCCAGGTGATGCCGAGGATGCGTCGGAGGCAGCGCATGTGGAAAGCGCTCAGTTTCCTCTCCTGTTGTGAGCGAAGAGTCCATGACTCGCTGCAGTACAGAAGTGTACTCAGGACGCAAGCTCTGTAGACCTGGATCTTGGTATGTTCCGTCAGCTTCTTGTTGGACCAGACTCTCTTTGTGAGTCTGGAAAACGTGGTAGTTGCTTTACCGATGCGCTTGTTTAGCTCAGTATCAAGAGAAAGAGTGTCGGAGATCGTTGAGCCAAGGTACACAAAGTCATGGACAACTTCCAGTTCATGCTCAGAGATTGTAATGCAGGGAGGTGAGTCCACATCCTGAACCATGACCTGTGTTTTCTTCAGGCTGATTGTCAGTCCAAAATCTTGGCAGGCCTTGCTAAAACGATCCATGAGCTGCTGGAGATCTTTGGCAGAGTGGGTAGTGACAGCTGCATCGTCGGCAAAGAGGAAGTCACGCAGACATTTCAGCTGGACTTTGGATTTTGCTCTCAGTCTAGAGAGGTTGAAGAGCTTTCCGTCTGATCTGGTCCGGAGATAGATGCCTTCTGTTGCAGTTGCAAAGGCCTGCTTCAGCACGACAGCGAAGAAAATCCCAAACAAGGTTGGTGCAAGAACACAGCCCTGCTTCACTCCGCTTCGGATGTCAAAAGGGTCTGATGTGGAGCCATCGAAGACAACAGTGCCCTTCATGTCCTTGTGGAAAGATCTGATGATGCTGAGGAGCCTGGGTGGACATCCGATCTTGGGGAGAATCTTGAAGAGGTACTTATATGGTGTACAAATATTTAAAAATGACACAGATTTTGTGTGCAGGCTTATAATTTGAGGATCAAACAATTTGGGGATTAGTTTAAGGGCCAAACTAATGTGCTCTGCTGGGTTTGTGGTTTTTTGTTTTTTTGCTTGGTGGGGGCACAAAACAGAGTAGAACCATGACGGGGACAAACTTCCAAGGCTCCTCAAGTCCTTCTGCAATCCCCTAGCTGCTGTTTTTGTGTATATATATATATATATATATATATATATATATATATATATATATATATATATATATATATATATAAAGTTCTTGTGTGTTTAGAAATTTTTTTTTTTTTTCAGTTCTGTTGCTAAATAGCAGCCAAGAAGATTTGCCCCATCACAGTCCCAATCTAGATTGTTGGCCCCACTGTTACCAAAAGAGCCTAGTTTAGTTGTTTAGGGGAATTAGTACACCTGGTCTATTGAAACACTGGGAACTTAGACTGGATGCGAACCAGCATTCTGCAGAAATTCCCTTTACTTAAAGAAGAGACTGAGAGAAATATTCCAATAAATGATTACAGCTTTATTAAAAGGGGCACAAAATAGATATCCCAAAGAATCAGATGGGGAGAGAAGGGAACAAGGGGGGTGAGGGAAGAGAAAGAGTTCAAAGCGCAAGACATAGCTACCTGTCTGGACGTCTGGTCTGTGAGCAGCAGTTTCTGTGAGCAGCGTGTGTGGACACCCCAGAGAGTGATCATTTGCTAGTCAAACCTCCTTAGTATTTAAGGATATTGAAAAGTTGCTTATGTGTAAACAGAATGTTTGGGGGACAAATGTGTAACTTGGGGTGTTCGCTTCTAATGTGTCAATAGGTAACTTGGGTATGAATGAAGGGAATTCCTCTTAATCAACCAGGATGCAGGTAAACAGGGCTAGCAGTGTCAGCTAAAATGCAGATTAACCCTCTGGTGCCAGGGGATGTCTGGCAACTTAATGTGAGGTTTACCTAAGTTAATGCAAAATACAGGTATAATCCAATGTTTTGGTACAAAGTACAGAAGTTACTGGAATTGCATTCAGGAAAGCAAACACAAACTGAAGATACAATGGAAAACTGACTGACAGGATTACTGAGTTTCATTCAACTAGAGATACAACGTAGGATTATCAATTTCCTTCCAGGATGTGTGATTTTTGAGGGGAGAAGAGGGAATACAGACAAACAACCAAGAGTCTGAGCTTGACCAAAGTGGGAATGAGGCCTGTAGGCCAGTGTTTTCTGGGAGAATAGTTCATTTTGCCTGCTAGCATCCATATATGAAGGCCTGTTCTTGATATCAAAGTAACGTAACCAAAATACAATAAAATGGGGGATTTTCCCATAACACCACAACAATTATTTGTCCTTGACAGGAAGCTTCCATTGGCATCAGTGGGAGCTTTTGTCCAAGCAACCATGGCAGGAGGGCAAGGCAAGGGGTCATGATGGAGGAAACTCTTAAAGCTCATTGACCCCCAAGTTGTGGCCCCAATCCAGATCCCTCTCCATGAGTGCTAGTTGGGGAGGAGAACTAAGCAGGCAAGGGTCCATCACGTGCTTAAAGTAATGTCTGACTTTGACATGCTACAAAAGAAAATGGGGCAGGGAGGGAAGAGAAAAACAAGTATATTCAAATGCCAAAACTTCAAAGTGATAAGATAGATGATCACAGAGAAAAAGTTCTTAGATGTGGAAGGGTTAAACTGCAATAGCACTCAACTGAACTAATGGAGTGAGCCTTGCTGCCCCAGCTCCATCTCTGATGCAACTGAGTGGAACAGTTCAGTACTGGAGGAGGAAGAAGAAAGGTATTCAAGGACAAAGAGAAAGAGAAGGTAAGTTGGATCTATGCTTTGTGTGGAAAGTACAGGAAGCTACGAAGAGAGAAAATGTTTCAGGAAACCTCCTTCTACCTTCTGCTTTTTAGCTTTCCAACATGATTGCCACAACCATGTGGCAAGAAACAATGCCAAGTATTTTCATTTTTCATAGTGAAATCTGCGAGTGTTTGCCATTATTTATGAGCAACCTGTGGCCCGATCTTTAATATGATTATCTTAGGACTGAGATCCAGTTCACACATTGCCCCACCATGTAGACTTGAAATGCGGTGTTGCCCAGTCTCGAGATTTCTCAGGGTATTGTGTGCCAGCATCAAGGAAGTATCCTGTTCCACGCTATGTGGAGGAGGTCAGGTAACAGGTAAAGTGGGAAAAACTTGTGAATGTGCATTAACTGAAGAGAGTTAAATTCCTGAGTGATCATTACTGTGCTTTAAAATATATATTTGATTTCGGCCTACAAGTCACTGTACTTTTGGGATTTGATTTTACATAAATATGTAAGGGGTTATGCTAAAAATATATGAAACATTGAGGGGAAGGTTATAATCACTGTTGTTTCTTGTCCGCTTGTACAAATGTAGCTTGAAGGATGCATTATTAATGTATTTATTTGAAAAGTTATATCCCACTTTTTGAAAGAGTTCAAAAGGGTTGGCAAACAAAATAATCAAAAGCAATAAAAAATGAACAATACATCAATAGAAAACAAACAAAACAAAATATAAATGACAGGGCCCCCCCCCCCCCAAAAAAAAACAAAGAACAGTTAGTGGAAAGCCCCAGAAAAGAAGTAGAAAAAGGCAGCTGACCACAATCCTATACATGCCTACTCAGAAGTAAGTTCAATGTAACTCAAATGCGACTCACTTCCAGGAAAGTGTGTATAAAATTGCAATCCTACTGCTCAATCCTATCTCTTGCCATATCATAACATGCAGATGCACCAATGGTGACTGTGCTGTTTGCTATGATAGGAGGAAAGACTATTGGATGACCTGTAAGATGTAAGTAAAAATATAAGGCTGCCCAACTGCATATGACTCTCCTCAGACCTATGTATATATAGGTGGTTCAAGTCAGTGGAGAGCCAGGGGGTAGGGTAGGCAAAACATGGGAAATAAGATCCAGCATGCAAGACTGTCACCTGGGCCACCCCTTCCTCTCCCAACATGCCCCCAGTTCCTCCCCAAAGTGCCCATTCTCCCCCCCACCCACTGCCCACCCCAACCTCCTCTGGCAGTGACTGGGTGCTCTTGTGGCAAGTGCCTGTGATCACCAGCCATTCACACTGGCTGCTGCTTGCACACATTGACACTGCACGTGCAGCACCAATGGTGAAGAAGTTCCGTCAGCTGAAGATTGGGGCCGTAGCCAGCTTCCCCCAAAGGCCTTCCTGAGAAATCACATCTTAACAAAATGACTGAGTTATCTTTAAAATGGAGTGAGGTAGGCTGCTCTGGGGAGGGAATTCCATAATATAAGTGCCGGAACTGAAAAGACTCTGTCTCTTGTGCAGGACCTCTGTGCAGGACTTCTGTAAGGGGAAGCTCCTCAGCACCCTACACAAGCTGCATATGTATCCTTAGATGAATTGGTTCCCCAACTGACAGTACTTCCATCTTACCTAGTCTAATACAAGTTTCACCATGTTCTTCCACTCGCAGCCCTGCAGTGCCACTAGAGGAAAATGAGCAAGAAAGAGAACTGAGTAACCCAGTACTGATTACACTGCAGTCTAAGGCTGCAATCCTACCCATAGTTTCCTGGGAGCAAGCTCCATTGACTATAAAAGAAATTACTTCTGAGTAATGAGGCATAGGATTGGGCTCTAAATCTTTGGATGACTTGACCCTGTTTCAAGTAGGTGTAAAATAGTGTGTGGGACAAAATGGAAACTTGCGGCTCTCCATTGGCCAAAGAGTTGATTAAATCAGTACTCAGCTTCTTTATACCTTCTTGAAACATACCGGTACGTTTATTAAAATACTTAAGGTTGTGGTATTCACAATAGGAAATAGGAATAGGAAACTTTTCTTAAGCATCCAAAAAGAGGACAAAAATGTGGCGGGTAACATGCTCTGTACTGATTTTACTCTGGAACGAACCAATCTGTGACCTGCAACGATCTTTATGTATGTGCTGCTGCATGTATGCAGCTATGTAGGCCTGCCATTTCCTTGGTCCCTCTCCCAACCCTGAAAACTTTATAAGCTGCATTTACGTTAAGCTGTTCCTGATATGCTCCAGACACAAGTAAGTATGCTTTAGACACAATGTTAACATAAGGCCAAATCTGTAATACAGCATGGACAATTAAGTGCACAATTTTTGTATAAATGCAAAATCCCTCACTGTGAATTATTTAATTAATGCTCTACAGTTCATTTAATAGTGCTCTTTCAAAGGCCATTTCACTCCCAGAAAACTAATTTCATTCTTCGGGTTGATTTAATTAGATTGTATGATATATGGTATTGCTAATTCAGTGTCTCTCTTACCCAGTGTCTAGGCCGTTGCTCCTATTGTTGGCAATCTGTCAGCCCCATTTTTAACAGTATTGAAAAATTCAAGCTTTATTATTGCTCGCTCACTCTTTCTCTCCCATCAGGAGGAAAGTAATGAGCTTTTCTTCTTATGAGAGCAAGCAGAGAGCGTGGTGCCCTCAGTGCTTCAGGCATCAAGCAGTATTAACAGTCTGATTCATGAGTTAAGTTTCTAACTGCCCATGGCTATTAGCACTCAGTCCTTTGGCTGTCATTTAGTTAAAAAGACTCTTCGGTTAATTCACTCTTTTAATGAGACTGTGCTATTCAACTAATGTATTTTACTGTATGAAAGGTCACACCAGGAAGCAAAACAGATTGGAGGGAATGTAGCGGGAAGCCTGGCTGTCAAGAAACAGATCAAGCCTTGCAGGCATTTAGCAGTCACTGCGTCTGTAATAGGCTACGGAACTTGATGGGCCAGTGTTCACCTCAACAGTTGAGCACCATAAATCAAGGCTAAATAGAAAGCAGATTAATCAGAGCTACAGACAAAAAAGAGCACGTGTTTCATTACCCATATAATCACTAACATGATTGCCAGACAAGCTAAGGCACTGTACATAGGAGCTGACAAAATATAGTTCAATAGAGCACCGGAACTCAGCTCTCTATAGCCGCACTTGTGCTAAGTCGCGACTTTAAAAACCACCTCTCTTGAAACCATTGGCTGGAGAAAAAAAAAAGGCAGAAAAAAAGAAGAGAACAACCAATCTTTCAAACTTGAGTAGAAAGCAGGGTATGCCAGATGACAACATTAAGTTGTAGCAAGTGCCATGATTATGTGCATGCGCTGGAAAATAGATTGCATGAAGCCTTCAGCACAGAGGCACTCTCTTCTGATGGTTCGGCATTTTGGAATAATTTTGCATGACTATCAAAGAGCCACAGAGACACAAGACCACAAAAACGCCCCAAGCAGAAAGTCATATCCTCCAATATGCTTTCAATGTGTTCTCAATAGGACCTAACGCTTCTATCAGTCGCATGAAAAATTCCATGTTTGGAAATGTTCAGTAGGTTCTCGATGTGATCTTTCCATGCCTTTCAAATTGGCTCCTGGTGTCCTGCATGTGAGGCCCTCTCTAAAGGTCACTTCTCGTTGTGCTCATTGGAGGCTGGCCAAAGTGCAGATTCTGCCCTGTTTGGGGGTGAAATGCTATCCCTGCTAGGCCCTCCACAAAAAATTGTTTTAAAAAATTTGACACATGCATTTGAATGTGCATGCCCCACCACTGCCACCACCTGCTCCTTGCTGTCCTGGCTGCTTAGGAAAAAAGCCAGGTGTGTAAATGAGAGGTGAAGTGCAGGTGGACGAATGAGAGGTGAATCTGGAGCTACTTGTCTTTCCTTCCACTCCAGTTCCATATCTTTATGCTTATTCCATATCTTTATGCTTATTCCAAGCAGTATCAATAAACAGGATTATTTTCAATAGGGTCACATGAAGTCAGAGTGAGGAGGCAGTCCTGAAGCAGAAGGTAAGGTGATAGGGGCAGGCTCTGGACAATCGCATAGCCAGAGGGGGCAAAATGGTAAGTACTGCAGGATCAGTTTCTTTCTGTGCAGCACACAGTGTAAGTAACCCCTCCCACTAGCCTTTGGAGCCATTCTGGGCAGTGACAGCAATGCGAAGGAGACACAATTTGGTTCATCAAGCGCTGCCCAGAATGGCTCCAATGGCAAGTGGGAGAGGCAGCCTACACTGCATGTTGGGGCACCTGCAGTATTTGCCTCGTTGCCTTTCCTCTAGCTATGCTACTGGCTCTGAGACCACCAGTATCCACATCTTTTTGCCCACTTAACTAAGCGGGTGAGGAGAGCAAGGAAGTGGTGGCAGCAGCTGCCCCCCCCTCCAGTGGTAGGAAGAGGATAAGAGAGTCTACTGAAGTGGTTCGGCAGGCAGCAGGCTGGATGGAGGTGGCGGGCAGATGTGGGATGAGGTCAGGATTGAAGAACGATGGTCCCCAAGTTTGCTCATCACAAATTCCCTTAATGACAGTGTATGAGAGCTGATCTAGAAATGGATCATAAGGATCATAAGGATCAGCAGCATCTCTGTAGAAAATATGGCTTACTGTGAACCTGTTCAGACGGTATGTCTGCCTTTGTGTGTTTATGGATGTGAATGAACACATTCCAGACCTTCTCTTAGCGCACTGTTCTCTTTCTTCTAAGTGCAAGGGGGTGGGGATGTAAACCACCTTCTCATATCAAAACCTAATATTACTTCAGTGTGCCTGTACAGGTCCCTAATTATCTGACTCAGTAATATAATCCAAATCAGTCTGTTATATACATATCTGATATATACATATATATATATATATATATATATATATATATATATATATATATATATATATATATATATATATATATATATATATATATATATATATCTGAAATTGAGTTCTGTCTCTGATTGTGTCTTTGAGCCAGGGATCTGGACAGATCCACACAACACTAGCAGATAGTCTCCTAGATCCATGTGGCTAGGGGGAGATGTTCACCACAGAACTGAGTTGAATCACTACATGGATGTATGTCCAGTTCTGCAGCTTCAGCTGCCTGGATTTTTGTTTGAGGTTTGCTTTTGGACATTTAGGAGCAAGCTTTGGCCCAGCTACCAGGGCAAATGAATCCAAGCTCTGAATCAAGGGCTTCTGTGACTACAGCAACCATGCATCCTGTTGGGTTGCCCTGCTGGCAGAACTAGTGTTTCGCCAGCACTGGCTGTGTTAAGGCAGTCATAAACAGCCCTCAGGCAGCATATGGAGGTGTGCACTGCCAGAGTGCCTGAGCCTTCCTGCATGCACTGTTGGATCCTGCTGGACCTGACAAGCAGGCACATTGGCAGGGAAGCAGGAGGGTGTGAGAGAGGGTGGAACAGGGAGGTGATGGGGCAGGGGATGAAACAATCAGGTCTGGGAAGGTGTGGATTTGGCAGCAATAGTGGCCACTGAATCCTAACCCCCTTCCTGGATGTGATCCTGCAGTGCAAATCCACGTGGACCTGTGTCAGCGAATTCGCTAGCATAGATCTGAGTAGACCCCTCCACACTGCATAGGCTTCCCCTTGGATAAGGAAACAAAAATTAGCTTGCCCAGAAGAGACTGCTGTGATTCCTTCCCCTTCCCCCGCACTGCAGAATGCAGCATGCATCCCATTAGCACACCTTTTGATGAAGCTGCATCGGTGGGTAGGGGGGATGGATAGGATTGGGCTCTAAGTTTCATAGGGCTTTGATAATCATATAAAGCTGTCAACTAGCAAAGACCAATCCATTCATTTAAGACTTCAGGAATACTTCACATGCTCAGTGGAATTTCATACATTTGGCATTCTCTGTTGCCAAAATGAATGAGGGTGTCAGTCCTCAAGAGGAGTTTCATGAGACTATCAGAGCCAGTTTAAGCACAAGAAATCTTCAGAATCAATGATTCTGTTCATTTTTAAAAAAAATTAGTCCATTATGGGGAGAAGAGAGCATGAGATATAGCTACACTTGAGGGCCAAAAGTAAATTATTGTTGTGCAACAGTCATTCCCTCAAACTGCAGTAAACAAATCACGCTGATTTAAATTTCCTGAGCAACTTCCAAACCGACAAACCGTATGCTTAATTACTAAACATCTGTTGCAAAGAATATGCCTGGCTTTTGCAGCGCTAATATCGCCGTATGAATTTTAAAATCTGTCAGCAAGGGATCACCAAAGCTTTGGGAGCAGAGAGCGCCTCACTTTAACCCCTGAACCAGATAATCTAACTGTAATCCATTCAAAACTAATCAAACATTTACAGAACTGCACCAGCACTGAGCAAAACAATTCATCATCTTCATATGCACATTACCACGCCAACATCTCAATCTACCTATGCAAATGAGGCCTGGGATCAGGCATTGGGTCCATGTACAGAAATTATAAACAAATATTCATCCATTATGCTGCTAAAATTTAACAGCTGAAGTACTAACAGTAGCTGAACTCCCAGCCCCGAGTATCAATTATTTATGAACCTTAAAACTGACAAGACTGTCTAGGTGAATTAGCTGCGTATGTCAAGCTTTGTTATAAATCCCGGCCTACTGTAAAACGCATATTCATAGAATGTATGTACAAGGCTGACAATATATCAACAGCACGGCATTAATAATTGAGGTGAACGGGATTGGAAGGAAGCACCTATGAACCAGCCTCCACAAGAGGGTGGGTATTACCAATTTTTAAAAGTCCCATACAAAGACTTTCCCATACCCAGAGCATCAATGGAAGCATTGTCATTCCATTTGTGGCTTTAAAAAATGTAAAAAGAAAATAAAAGCACATTAATCAAGGGATCCATCTTTAGGTACAATAAAGATCATTCAAAGCTATTTTATTTGTTTCTTTGTCTCAATTCCTTCCTACCTTTGAGCACCAAGCACCTCTTGTTTTTTATGACGTACAGTCCTCCTTATCTGTGGGTTTGGGACCCACAGATTTGACTTATCTGACTTTTACTGCATCTGGAGAGCCTCACTGAACCTCCTGGACATGACTAGGTATTAGTGCTGTGAAAAGCACTTCAGGTCACATCTGGAGGTCTTTTCAGGGGGTCTTCCATGGATCTTATCTGTGAGTTTGGTATCTGTGGGGAATCTGGGAATGGATCCCCTGCAGATATCAATGGCCAACCTGTATATCTGCAGTGTTCTGAGCTCGGTGTGAAGTCCTAGCTTGTTAACTATCTATGATTTGAACAAATCACAATTTTCAAAGTCTGGACAGAAGTGTGGTTTGTATCAAATGACAAATTTGACAGCGAGTGACAAATTTCAGTGTTCTACTCTCACATGTGAAAAAGAGAAAGGAGAGGAGCTCAAGGTTCTTACCAGCTCATACTTATAATGATAAATCATGGGTGCTTGTTATGTCTAAACCACAAGATATCACAGAGTAGATGTGTTTGTTGAATTATCCACCATGACTCTAAATACCAGCCAAAGCCTGCATAGAGTCTGAGCTATTCCTTATGGAACATTTATAACTTCCTAATAATATTAGAATTTGGAGAGTGGAATTCCACAAATATACATACCCACAAACCCACAATATCTGTCCAGAATAGTACTTGGGGTACTATTTAGTAGCATTCTTGTTCAATGACTGAGAAGAATAAACACTATAATTGATGTTGGACTTTAAGCTCTGTGTTCTACAAGCAGCATGATTTTTTATTTATTACAATTATGTTAAATGGCAGACTAATAGCAGTTCCAATCAATATGTCATTGTGTCGGAAGCTTCTTGGTAAAGGTGTGTCAGTGGGAAAAAAAACAAACCCTTTCCTCTAACATTAGTTGGTCCTGCTAAACATTTTCATTTTCTCTCTTTTTTATAATATGTTGATTATACTGAGCGGACTTACCTACTGAGCGGACCCACTGGTAGTGGACCTACCAGTCCACTATGACACTTATGGCCCAATCCTATGCCGCCTCCCTGCTGCTGAAACTAGCACATGCTATATAGCTGTCACAAATGGCCTTACAGAAGTGTGTGGAACTGCACGCTTCTGGCCTGTCACTAAAGTGACCACAGAGGCCTTACATGTGGCAGCAGCAGGGTCAGAAGTGACCACATTTCCAACAGTAGTGGGGAGGTGGTAGGGAGGTAAGTGGACTGGGGGCATAACTGGGTGGGGAGGGGGAGGTTCAAGGGTGGGGAGACAGCAGGAGTGAGTGGATCCAGTGGCAATGGCACACACTGGATCCTATCCCTGCCTTTTTAAGGCTGCCTACCCCTTTTCTCTGCTTGGACTTCGTTGGCAACCTTCAGTCTCGAAAGACTATAGTATCGCGCTCTGAAAGGTGGTTCTGGAACAGCGTCTAGTGTGGCTGAAAAGGCCAATTCGGGAGTGACAATCCCTTCCACACTGGGAGCAAATGCAGTCTGTCCCAGGTCTGTCTCCCTGGCTATGGGCCTTCCTTCTTTGCTTCTTTGCCTCAGTCTGTTGGCCAAGTGTCTCTTCAAACTGGTGCTTGGACTTACACCACCAAAAGTGTATGGGTCTGAGAAGACCCATAGTCAGTCTATAAGTATAAATATTTTAAACTTACCTCCTGTATGTTCTCAGGTCTCAGCCCCCCACCCACCCATCCCCCCGGGGAAATTGATAGGATTGAACTGCTAAAAATGCCTTACATTGCAATCCTCCGCATGTCTATTCAGAAGTAAGCCCCACTGAGTTCAATGGAACTCACTTCCAGGTAAGTGTGTGTAGAATTGCAGCCTAAGGGTGCATTTTGTTTCCAATAAAACACATTAGAGGTGGGTTTTATTAAATTTAAAGAGATAGAGCAGCTAATCACAGCACTGCCATTGATTGTACTTGGCTCCTGC
The DNA here is from genome assembly GCF_035046505.1 of Tiliqua scincoides. NCBI lineage: Eukaryota > Metazoa > Chordata > Lepidosauria > Squamata > Scincidae > Tiliqua > Tiliqua scincoides. Next base: position 173,685,817 of record NC_089823.1, read on the forward strand.
ACACTCTGTACATGGACAATTAAATTTAAAAACTATTTCAAAATTGCGTACATCTAGCAGGTGCAAAAAAATGAGTCCTACAGTATCTGGATGGCTGAATGTGAAGCCTGATAAATTCCTTTCCCTGCTTTCTTTTCAGTTCATTCAGTGGGCACAGCTCATATGTCAGAAGAAAATAAGTTCACTAATAACATTTTATATTCAAGGCCCTTGCAGTGATAATGAGCCTGACTTTTAATGATGTCATTAATGATGCTTAAAAGAAGCAGAACTTCCACTTGTTCTCTGTGTAAGGAATGAAAAGGGAAAGCACGCAGTGCACAAGGATTGTTAAAGCACCAGGTTTATTGAACAGGTCTATGTGCAGTGCCCTTGCAGGGCTTGAACGCAAACCTTGAACAGGTCTCCTCCTAGTTCAAGCAAAGAGAGGGAAAGGCAAAGCTTGGCTATGCACAGTTAATTCAATCTGATTTATTTAATCTAAGCCAGCAGTTCTCAATGTGGGTCTGGGACCCACCAGTGGGTCATGACTCAATTTTTGGTGGTTTGCAAAATTGACAGGGCAGATTAGGGTATGTACATAAACAAGCTGCCCCTTGTGGAGGAACACCGCTGCCCAATCACCAGTACAGCCACACCCCTTGGTATTTATAAATCAGGCAGCAGCCTCTAGGGCCTCTAAAAACCACTGAGAACCATTGACCTAAGCTATATGCTTAACAATACACTTCAATATTCATGGGTATTTTTTGTTTAGGAACCCGTGCGCTTCAGTCTCAAGCCTGAGATTGGTCTCTTAAAGTGATCTGCCCAAGGCCATCAAACATTTTTGTATTTTTCATATCTGGTTCTCTATTTTTCCTCCAGAATAAAAATTGATCTTTAAGTAGACAAGAGGACAGGAGTATTGACTGGGCGCACTCTGAATTACAGATGCCTGTGTTTAGAAATGACTGTCTGCCTCATCCTTTTAAGATCATATCATTTCAAGAGAAGGAAGTTATGATTCTGAACCCAAGTAGAATTGTGGAAATACCTGTGATTATTTTTCTCAAAGGCTTAGCAACAGCTCCTTGTACCTTGGATTTGCCAGCACTTGTGTATATTCATGGGGTCAGCTAAAAAATGAATAGACATCAGCAGCCTTGTTTGCAGTCAAGTCACCAGTGGAATGTCCAGGCCTTGTTAATCCAACTTGCTTATTATCCTTTCCTCAGTCTTAGGTTCCCATCATTTTAGCCTACTTTCTTTTGCTACTGAACTGCCTCCCACAGACATCAATTTCTGCTTACTTCTGTGTAACCACGGAATCGCCTTCACTGCTGAAACTGAATCAAGGTAGATTGAACACATCTGCTAGACTGCATGTCAGAGTAGATGGATGACAACACCAGACTTTGATGTGAGATGTGAGCTAGAAGGGCAATCTTGAAGGTTCATATGACTTTCATGCAAACTGCCAAGCTCTGCATTGCAGATTGAGCATAGCTGGGCATGTATGTGCAAATTACTCCCGTGATCCAACATGAAAATTGGCTCCCTGGACACAGTTACTTGTTTCTTGATTGCTACCCATCCAAAACCTTCCAACTGGAAGAGCCAGGACAACTAAATTAATAAATAACAATTAAATATGTGTGATATACAGCATTGTAAAACTAAGAGCTATCTCTTCCCACATAATCTAACTGAACTGTAGGATAAATATTGGAAGGTTTTGTCTGTGTTTCCCTACAATGGAGCTATAATGGGAGCAGCACACATGACAGAACCATTTCTGTCATGACACTAAGACCAAAGAACAGGGCCAGACCCACATTGGCAGTGCTCAGTGTGGGGTGATCACTTGGGGCCCCCCATTCACCAGGTAGCCACTGCAACTGCAGCAAAGCCGTCGCTTGTGCTATGTGCAAAGCATGGCAATCGGAAATAGTTGGTGATGACATAATGTCACCACCAACTACTTCCAGAAGCTTCATTCCAGAAGGCCAAACAGTCTCAGGGGAAGGCAAACAAGCCCACACTTTGCTCACCGTGCTGTCTTCCCAGTCTGCCAGATGCCAGCTGTAGCAGTGGGAGATCTGCCACCACCCTAGTTCGGGGGCCCCCCAGAGAGCACGGCCCAATGTCACGACAGGCCACATTGCCCTAATGCTGGCTCCTGCAGCAGTTGTGTCTGGTTCCATTGTTGCTTGTTTCACAGTCTTGCAGTAGGCTGTGAAAGCATATTTATTCCAACCATGTTTCTATTGTAATAATATTGTTTAGACATCGTTTCAAAGAAAATTTGCTGTGCTCAGTACATTTCAATAAAAATGTATAAGGAGAGGCAGTGGAGACAAGTAGGCCGAAAGAGATGGGCATCCCCTGCCAATCTGCAAACTGAGGTGAGTGTTTCTGTTGCTCTCATGGATGGGCCAGCCCAGCCCTGACCCATCTAGTCCTTAAACTTATAAATGTCTGTGCAACCTCGTTCTTATATCAAATGCAAACTTTGGTTCCATCTTGCTACAGTGGCTTGAACCAATAGATAGTTCCTGAGTATTTGATTTTATTTATTAACTGATATACTTATTTTCTATTTTAAATACTTTCTCTTGTGGATATTTAAATTAGTAAGCATGGTTTGTGTAAAAGACAGTGTATCAGCAGAAATACCATAGCAATGAGCACTTTAACCAGAATGTCACAAGGAATGAGTGCCATTTCCTAGCATTATTTGTGCATGCAGCATATACTCAGTGGCTAATAGGCACCACAGATACGATTTCCAGTCATCAATAAGTTCATGGAACCATTGGTCCTGGAATTGTTTTGCTTCACTGGACATCACTGGCGAGCATCCACATGCATAAAACAGCTCCACAGATGCCCAGACCTTTGTCAATATTTCCATCTGGTTGTAATCCCTCATGCTGTGTCACAGATACGGCACTAGAAAGTCACCCAGCTCTCATGTGTGGTTTTCAAGGGCTAACATAGGAAGGAGAGTGTCCCAGAAATTGCTGCATGCATGGAAGCAATTTCATATATATATGAACGGGCAAGCCAGGAGGCTTGTGCTGTATCCAGCGCAGGATTGTGGCCAGCAGCAGCTTAGCCAGAGGCAAGGGGAAACTTTTCCCCTTACCCCTGGGCTGCTGGCACCTATGGGTCTCCTCGAACTTGCGCCACCTCCTGAGGTGGCACAAGTTCAAGGAGAGTGGAGTAGCTTGAAGCTGCTCCATTCTCCCCAGGAACGGGGGTTGGGATCCGGCATAACTGTGGGATCCCAGCCCCGCCTCCTGCTCCCCACCCTTCTACCCCTGGGGCCGCCTATTGCCCTCCCGCCCCCGCCCAGGAATGCCTCCTGCCCTCCTCCTCCCTGCTCCCCACGCCTACCTTTTGTCCTTGTGTCGGCTCATTCAAGCCGATGCAAGGAACGGGGGGGAAGCCGGAATGGAGGGTTCCGTCAGCCTCCAGAGGCTGGCGCTCCTGGGAGCGCCGGCCTGGCTTCCTCCTGAGGAGGCGCAAACATGCTTTACAGCACGTTTGCGACCCTTAGAGGCCAGCCAAAGGGACTTGGGCTGGCATAGGGCGCAGTTTGGATCGCACCCTTAGTTCAGTGGTCAAGAGTTGCAAATCAAGATATTCTCAGATCAAATTTTCCCTCTGCCATGATTTCACTGGGTGGCATTGGGCAAGCAGCAATATGGGGATAAGAATACTAGCAGCCCAATCCTATCCTATCCATGCTGTAGTATGCAGGCACACAATGGAGGCACGCTGTGCATTCTATGGGGGGGGGCGTTGATCAGGAGGTCTGATCAACCTCCTGATCAACATAGGCCCCCAATGGCCTGTGGGTCTCTTCATCAGCTGCTCAGCTGATGTAAGTCCAAGGAGATCAAGGGGCAGGGAAGGGAAAAATGGGGGTAGGATCTTTTGCACATGACTGTTGCCAGATCCACCCCCTCCCTAACCCTGGTTCCTCCCCAAAAATGCCCCATTACACCGCCTATCTCCACCACCAGTGTAACTCCTCCTGCTGTGACTGGGGTCTCTGGTGGCATATGTGTTGCCTTCCAGCCATTAGTACTGGCAGTCCCATTGCACACATCATCTCAAAGCTAGCTCTGTAAGCAGAAGGCACCCATGGGATTGGGCTGTGTTTTACTATGCATATAGGGTTAAGGACAGCTACTAGATAATGTATGTGAATCAATTGGAACACTTGCAAATGCAAACTGTTGTGCTTACCAACAACAGATACTGTTTGTGTATTCTTTTTTAATTGAAGGAGGATGTTGGAATTTGCTGTGGTTTTGTTGATTTAACAAGCTTGTCTTGAATGCAAACCATTGTGTTTGACCAGCTGCTAAGATGGCTGCTAACCTGTTAAAAAAGAAAGAAAGGGAATTGTAGTGTATTTTTCCTGCTATTTTTCTTTAAATGTCACAAGGTACCTCTATTCCAGATGAATGCCTTGCCCACAATGGCACTCTTCCATTTTATCCAATCTGCCAGTTCAGAAGTGTCTTTGGCAGCACACTGTGGACTCTTCTTACGGAGAGGAGGAATCATAAAATGGCCAACACTGTCGCTGTGGCAGTAATGACTGAAGCTTTTTATAGGCGATAAGCTACCATAAAGATCTGCTAGTAATTTGTGGATAGGGCATATTATGGATATCCCTCAGGATTTTCTGCTCCAATTTTTATGTCTTTCTTTCTCTTGAGGGATTTTTAAACATTTAAAAAAAGTTGGTCCAGAGCTTCTAAAGACTTTTGTGATGGATCACATGTAGCATTTACTTCTCTTCCTGTATGACATTTAGGTCACATAAAAAGGACCATATTTATAATTTCTTTTTTAAAAAATCACCTCATTTCTAGAATTTCTTGCCTCTGCTGTTGAACAAAGGGGCAACAAACATTTAAGTAGACATTGTTGTGTAAATAGCTCATAATCAGCAGAATACAACAGATATCATGATCTTTTGAAACAATCACAATAAGGTAGCAAATGATGGCACCCAGAATAATCAAATCTGAAGTGTGTTGTAACTGGTCCGGCACTAGCATTTCTGAGACAAACCTAGGTGTCCCAAGAGCCAACACTGGTGCGGTACCTCCAAAGACATAGTAGGATGTGTCCACATCAACATCATTTCTGGCCCTCGTTTGAAGCATGGTCATCCATTGAAGAAGTGTGTTACCAAACTGAAATGGAATCAGAGGTGAGTGATAGCCTTTAACAAAGATAAAAAGTTATCTCAAAAGGACCATTGACATTCCCAGTGACATAGCTTTGCTCTAGTGGCTTTCATTCATGCTGGGACAAAGAACACAGTAATGAATCAGTACTTAAAGGAAGTAGCATTATGGTAGGTGTAACTGTATTTTATTTCTACACACTTGTAGTTACTAGGTACTCATACTACCGTATTTAAGCCTGATTTTGACCACACAAAGGAAGTGGTGTGACTTGACCCTCTCATGTGTGTTATAATGAAAACTGAAGGTCTTCAGGTGTCACGAAAAGTATCTTGGAAGCAAATTTAATACTATGTGCGGCAGTTAACACGTTTACCCTTTCTTTACGTTCAGCAAATGGTTAATATTGCAGGCCTTATTGTCACCAACAAATCAATCATTCCTAGATCATAAAATGTTAAGAAGTTCATTTGTTTAAAGCACCATGAAATAGTTGCCTTCAGGATCTCATCCTTTAATTTCCTGCACTGGGGCTGAGGTGTAGGACACCAATACTGGAAGATCAGATTAACACATTTGATGCTGAAGAATTTTTTTTTCCTTTGTACTACGCTAACACCAAACATCTCATCAGCTTTTGTACTTCTGGATGAGGCAGTACCAAAGGATTTGGAACACTGACCTGGCATTAAAAAAAAAAATTCAAGGAGCAGCCAAATCCCTGTGTTCGATGTGCAAAAACATCCTTATGTCTGAGCATTTTTTCTCTTGTCAGGAAACAAAGGCAATAGAAAGCAACTGAATGTGGTTAATTCTTTAATTCTGTTTTAAGTGGAAGCAGCAGAATGCTGGGATTTTGGTGGTGATTCATGAAGTGCTATAAAACAGGAATTCCTTTTTCTGGCATAGCAATCATTCTACTGTCAAAAATTTGCCCTCAGAGTAGATAATCATTAATTTATTAACAAATCAGAACATCAGAAATGGTCATTAAAAACAGTATTAAAGCATTTTAAAGTGCACACTGCAGTCTGGACCATTTTTTAAAACATGGTTTAAAAAACATGGTTCATAAGCACTCTGTAATTGAATGTCATTGATTTTTAGTATCAGAGGGTGAAATAATATTGATGTTTCAGTCCCTACTGAAATCTGCTGCTGCTATGCAAACACTGATGTCTGAAGAAGACTCAAATATCCCTAACAATGAATGTCAGAGTTGTAAGGGATCGTGGAGATCATCTAGTCCATCCCATGCTCAGTGCAGGCAACTATACCTTCCCTGGCAAGTGGCCATCCAGCCTTTGCTTAAAAACCTCCAATGAGGGAGATCCCATAACTGCATGAGGCAAACTGGTTGTCTGTTGGATGGTTCTTACAGTTAAGAAATTCTTTCTCATGTCTAGCCTAGATCTACACCCCTGGAGATTCAACTTACAGGTTCTAATTCTGCCCTTAGAAGCCACTGAGAGTAAGTCCTTGCCTTCTTCTGTGTAATAGCTCTTCAGATACTGTAGTTGTATCTTTGTGTGCATTTTTAATTGCAAGTCAGTTGGGAATCAATCTTGGATGCAAAGCAGGGTATAAATAAGTTACATTTGCACAGGTTTCCATGAGTTCAACCATATAACAGCTCAATCCTATGCATGTCTACTCAGAAGTAAGGCCCATTAGAGACAATGGGGCTTACTCCCAGGAAAGTGTGGATAGGATTGGGCTGTGTGTCTGCATGGAATAAGTTGTCCTTCATTTTAACTTCTGAGCAATTTTTTTTTTCCCTACAGTGATGCTAAAAGGCTACAAGACGTTTATTCTTGGAGTTCAAGTCCTGGTTATTCATTGAAATAAGAAAATAGCATATATTTTAATTCTTTTGAGATTTCTTGCAGTGCAGTGAAAAATTAGGGATATATGAAGTGCTTTATTAGATCTTATAATCATTTTTTTTTAAAACCAAGTGTATTTTTCAGTGCTTGGACTGTCAAATTATATACTGACTAGAAACACTAGGAAGTCCCACAAATCTCAAATATGCAGACCTTTCCACTGAACACAAATAGTTAAAGAGTGGGGTTTTGTATCTTCTTTCTGAGAAGAAGTTATCTTGTGAGAACTTCTCTTGTAAAGGTTAATTGACCATTCTGGGAGTAAATATTGTATAAAATACAGTATTCAATAATAGTTTGAAAGAGATTGCACTTTATCACATTCTCTATGTACCGGGGAAAATGGTTCCCCCCCCCTTTTTTATATTTCTCCATATACTGATTTATCCGTGTATACAGCTGCAAATGGTGTAGCACCTTTTCTGAAGCACTCCTGACATTATCCAGTAGATTTTGCTGACAGCGCAACAAAGTCAGTACAATGTGGTCAGGCTGCCTTACTCCTGTGTTGCGCTATGATCTCTGATGAGATCATCAGCAGAGCAGCATGGCAGACCTATTTTGAAATGGGGAGGTTTGTCATTTAAAGGAAAACCAGTTTTAAAACAACATTCCGCTGATGCTGACCCCCAAGTCTTTGGGTGTACTTAAAGTTGCTCTTTGGATCCCAGCCATGAAGCAAAATGGTTAATCAGAATGCGGCAGATGACAATGGGTGGAACAAGCACAATCCACAAAAACTGTGCTTAAGTAAGTTTCTCTGACATCAGTGGGACCCTGAGCACTTACATGGGAGGCTGCTTTACAGAGTCAGGCTACAAGCCTATACAAATGTGCCTCTGAGTAAGGGCTCAGTCCTATCCAACTTTCCAGACATATGCAGCTGCAATGCAGCCCTGAGGAAGGGAGCAAATGTTCACTTACCTTGAGCAGACCTCTGTGATTGCTCCCACCACAGAATACAATGTGTGCCCTGTTGAAATGGTTCAGGGTGACCAGATGCAGTGGCGGACAGAGTACCTATACCTTTAACCACTGTATAGAAGAGGGAATTTGGGCAGGTGCAGTTCAGCATGGAAGGGTTTAAAAAGCTGCATCCACCAAAATTCCCTCTTCTATACAATGGTTAAAGGTATAGGCACTCTGTCTCCATTGCATCTGGTCACCCTGGTATGGTTGCAGTGGTACTGGAAAGTGGGATAGGATTTGGCACTAAGAGCCCAATCCAAGGTGTGTCTACTCAGAGGTAAGTCCCACTGAATTCAATGGGGCTGACTTCCAGGAAAGCATGCATAGGATTGCAACCTAAGAGCCAATCCAATGCAGAAGTAAGAAGTCTACTCAGAAGTAAGTCTCATAAGTGTTAATAGGGCTTACTCCCAACTATGTGTAGATTGGATTGCAGCCTAAGAGCCCAATCCTGTGGTCGGAGGCACAGCTCCGTGCCGCCGACCACAGTCGCAAACATGCCATAAGGCATGTTTGCAGGGCTCACCACCGGGCTCCCGCCAGTACTAGCCCAGCGCCAGCCTGTGCTGGGCTAGCGCGGGGCAGTCACCCAGGTTCCGCGGCTCGGCAGTCTCCCGGACCACAGAGCAGCGGAATGGGAGGTGGGGGCGTGGACAGGGGCGTGGAGGAGGCGTTCCGGGGAGGGAGGGTGTGCCAGAGGGCAGACGGGAGGAGGATCTGCGGAGCTGAGCTCCGCAGGATCCAGGGCGTTCGTGGAGGGCTGCGCGCCCTACACGAGCACCTTTTCCTTACCATTGCGGGGCTGCTTACCTTACTTGGGAGTAGGGGACAAACATCCCCTTCTCCTGAGGAGCCTCCCACGGTAGCGTGGGAGGCACGGGATTTGGCGGCAGCCCTTTTCAGTGCTACCAAGCCTGGGCGCTCCGGGCAGCTCAGGATTGGGCTGTCAGTCTCATTGAACACACTGGGGCTGACTTCTGAGTACATATGCATAGGATTGTGCTGTCTATTTCAGTCTGTGCTGGTGGCTCTGCAGTGTTTCAGATGGATATTTCCCAACCTTACCTGGAGGTGCCAGAAATAAAACTTAGGACCTTCTGCACGTACTCTTCCACTGAGCCACAACATCTCCTCACTTTAACCATGAGTATAGCTCCTGTGAATTCCCATTAAACTACAGCAAACTTGACTTTCTTTAGGTAATCAGCTATAGAAAGGAAAAATCTGTTATTGCAAAGTTAAGCCCATTTGTTTACGCACTGTCCAATGAACACTCGAGACAACAGATATGGAAGAAAGGGCCACTTTATTGCACATTAACAAGAGGAGCAGAGGCTGAGACCTGCAGTATCGAAGGCAGCGAAAGCCCCTGTGGTGTGGGGAGGGACCTCTGGGCGGTACCAGAAACCTCTGCCCCCAGGCGGGCATGCACCCGACTCCGAGTCGCGCCCCGCCGCAGGGACGGCACGTCTCATCCATGTCTGTCCCTTAAGGGGAAGGCAGCTGGACAGCAGAATGCGCCACCGCGAGCCGCTGAGCCTCTGAGGTGGGACCTGCGATCCCGGCCAGGGCCCTGTCCAAGTCCTCGTGCCGCCAAGCCACTGAGGACTGAAATAGGGTTCTGCCCTGCCTGAGCCGCCTGAAGGTGCATGCCAGAGTCCCATTCACGCCTCCAAACCCGCACCACCTGCCCGCTTAAAGTGACCGATGGCAGCTTGCAAACCGGGGGGTGTAAACCCCTTAGCCCATAACAGTCTGGGGTAGGCGAAAAAACTGCCTGCCCTTTGGCCAATCTTGGCAGGCAGCAAAAAATTCCTACCCGGCCCCAAACGGCGACCAGTTAAACTCAGACTGTCTCTAGGGCAGGCGGGTGGGTATTCCCACGGTGCCCACGTGCACAAGGAGGAAGAGGGCAGGGTCTCATCCCCTTTTAAAGGACCACGGTAGCTGCCCGACCCTGCCCCCTAGACCTCCCCCCTGGGGGGAGGGACTCTCGTGTCCTGGTCAGACAAAACAAACTCCGACCACCTCCTTAAAGGGGGCGATCGGGAGAATCTTGACATTTCCACAGCTGACCATGAGAAACCAGGTGCAACATGGACTCTCCTGGAGAGCATCCAGTCTTTTTTGAAGACCTAGCTCAGACTTTGTCTGTAAGGAAGAGCAGAAATGAATGCACTCAGCTACCAGTATATATTCATTACTAAGCTTAATGAAATAATATTTTTAAATACTTCCAAAGAAGTCACAATAAAAAAGAAACTTTATACATAATAATTTTAGGACTGAAATGAGAAATGTGTGTGACTAGTAAGGGCCAAAACATGGCACATTTAATTTAAGCCCTGGCAGCAAGGGGCAGGTTCCACTGCAGCTATAATAAATTACATACAAGTACTACAGAACAATAACAAAAACTGTGAGCCATCCATTTCGGTACCATTTACAAGAAATCAATATCAATACTTAATGCAATACCAGTGAAAAATGAGCAAAGATACAGAAAGCATAATAAACCAGTAATGAAAGACCTTGCAGTGTTTCACTTTGGAAGAAAAAACTAACTGTCTATATTTTCATGTAGGGGGATATTTCACCAAGGCAATGTGCTGGAGGTATGAGTGCTTTGCAGATCTAAGTGTAAAATAACCTCTTTATTAAATTTAAAAAGTTCTTTAAACTATGGATTACTAGCTTAGTAAAATTCATACATATGGAAGAAGGTTGTTCATCTCTCATGTACTGGGCATCTTTCACTGGATTGACTAAAATCACATGTAGCTGTGTGCATGAACTGCTCTACAGAATATAAGATTTACAGACCAATCCTGTCCAGGGCCTATAGCAGCAGATCTCATGATCCACTCCCATAAGCCCCATTCTGGTGCTGAAAAAGGCTGCACTGCTGGTGTGTACTTCAAGACCACTGGTACTAATAGCTGGAGGTCCTGCACACATACCACCCAGCCTGTGCTAGATCAGGAAAAGTGGTGGCAGGGGTAGTTTGGGGCTAGTTCAGGGGAGGATCTCAGCAACAGAGGCACACACCAAAATCCTTTCCCCCTTTTCCCCAGGCTCTCTCTTCCCAAGGCTCCATGGACTTATGCCAGCTAAATAGCTGGCATAGGTCTGAGGAGACCCATTTGGTGACCAGGTGGTTTTCAGGGAGTTAAAAATCATTTTTACTTACCTCTCCCAGACCTTCTGGCAACCCCCCCCCCCCTTCCAAGGATACAGTGTGCTCTTCATTGACACCACTGCATTACGCAGGGTGGTGGGGAGGTGGGATTGGACTGTTAAACTCCTGGCATCTGAAAGATGAACAGATTTATTGTGGCATGATTTTTTGAAGATTAGAGTCCACTTCATCAGATGTATCTGAGAAAGCGGCTTGAATCCATGAACATTTATGGCACAATAAATCTGTTCATCTTTAAGGTCCCACAAGACTCTTCGTTGTTTTGCTACTACAAACAAATAAGGTTATCCCTTTATGAGCTGATGTTCTAACAGGCATAATCAATTCCCATTTCAGAATACAAGTTGTTCCCTTGATCATCATTTGCAAATCATGGTTAAACATTTTTCATCCCTTTAGTACAAGCTTCCTTCTTTTCTTAGTCCATAAGTTTATATCTCCTAGTTCTGTTTTTACCTAGTTTCCAGTCAGGGAAGCAATGCTATGCTTAAATCCTGTGGTGTGTGCCATTCGTGTGCAGGTTTGTCTTGCCCAGCTCCCTCCACTATGCAAGACTGAAGCATGATTTTGCAGGTAGTTGATTGGTGCCTATAGCTGGGGGTGGAGCTTAGCCAACTATTAGTTGGCATCCTGAGGTTTTCTTCTCAGTTTGGCTCCAACTTCTGTCCCCCACCAACCCTTCCCTTTGAACAGTCTGAAATTAGATGGTGACCCTTGAGAGCCGGCAGGAATTTTCTACTATCTGCTTGATTGATCTTGTCTTGTAGTTTTTTGCCTACTCCAGACGGGCATTGGATTGAGGTGATATATATATATTTTTCTCTCTTTTGCATTATTTCCATTTTCCACTTAGCTTCCTTTTCGGTCAGTTTTGGCAGGTGTTGTGAGGACCAGGGATTACGGTGTGCTCCGTGAGGTAAGCACAACAAACAGCAATGATTTTGGCCATGATCCGTTGAACTAATTATGCATGAACAAACATTTTTACCATCAAGGAAAATGGGGGTGGACAGTGTTAATATTTTTAACCTTAACCTAAAGTGATAGGTGGCAATGGAAGGAGAGCAAGGTGTACTATATGTATGCTGGATCTTGCCCAACAATCAGAGAATGGGATGTCTCATTTGTTTGATTGCTACATTCCTATTTGAGAGCATTTATATAACTTGGAATAACTCCAGAGATGTTAGTGGAGATCCTTCTACTAAGCAGGACACTGGAATGTTACTTGCTGCAGAGGTATTGTAAAGACAAACTTGTGCTTTTGGATAGAAAGAAGACAAAAGATGCTTTTAAGAGATTATTGGTTGTATCAAAAATTTAGTAAGTAACTTTCTTAGGCTGCAATTCTAGGCACACATCTTTCTTATTCAAAAATTCACAGGAATCTGCCTTATACTGAATCAGACACTGCTTCATCTAGGTTAGTGTTGAAAGGACAGACTGGCAGTGGCTATCCAGGATTTCTTCACTACCCTATCTAAGGATACCAGAAATTGAACATGGGACTTCAGCATGACTAGCATGTGTTCCACTCAGAACCATAGCTCTTCATGGGGGGGGGGAGAGGAGTTCTATTGGAATGAACTGGCATGACACAAGAGCACTGTTGGGTGGATTCAACACACTGTTTTCATCAATCAACTCTTAAACACAGGCTGTGTCCTGATGCTATTTGTTGATAAGTTGCAGAGTAACAAGGCCCCACCTTGGATATTCTCTCCATCTGCCATTGGACACAATTGCTAACAAATCCTTTAAGTTAACTCAATGTGTTTGATTCATCATTTAAATTACATAGAATGCACCCAAGTAAACATGGCCCCAATCGCAAAGATAAGGGGATGTCAAACCACAGCCCGGGGGCCGGATCTGGTGTCCATGCAGATTTGTTCACCCGGTGAGTGGACCTTTCAATTCTGCTCGGGCACTGCGCAATGCCCTCCCCGTTCAGAGGACAGGGGCAGTCACGTCTGTCCTGACGTCCTGTTGCACAGCATTCTGGGACGTCGGGCAGACGATGTGACTGCACACAGCGTCCCTGTTCTTCCAACAGTGAGGGCATTGCACGGCACCCAAGCAGAATGCTCAGATGCAGTCTGGAAAGGGACCACATTCCGGGCATGCTGTGCTCAGCAGTTTGAACAGCACTGGCTAAGACAGAAATATGGAACAACAAGTTTAAAGCAATAGTAAAAGCAGAAGCTACGACTACTAAGAAGAGGAAGAGAAGGAGCTGCTGTTGCTGCTGCTGCTGCTGCTAGAACTATTTCTACTTCCATTTAAGCTCATCCAGATCTTCCAGGACACATTTATTTGAGAAAACTGGTTTGTTGTGAATTGAGTTTGAATGGTGTGGTAAATGTGGCCTAAAACTATATTGCTTTAAACAGATGAGAGGTCAGGACTCTACCCTGAGGAGCTTATAGTTTGGAAAGCAGAGAAAGGGGAGAGGGAAGGAGACAGGAACAAGCAGGAGAACTATTTTGCAAATGTCTTAATGGAAGAAAGAGTAGGATTTAGGTTGGAGTTGAGGGAAGTAAGAGAGGAGACATCATGCAGGTATTCTCAGGAAGTAGTTCTCAGCACAAGGGACAGCAATATTGAAAGGACAGTGGGACCTGCAGGCTGGAGACTCACAAGACAAGACACCTTTACAATCTTCTTAATGCAGCGTTTCTCAATACTGCTCTCCTGATGTGCCACTTGCCGTCATGCTGTCCTCAGAGGAACCACTGGAAGTAACTGGCAAAGTAACATCACCAGTTTCTTCCTGGTTTGGACACCTAGACAGGAGCTTCCAAAGTCAGTGAAAGGCTCAGGGAGGGCGGGAGAGCTTTTTCTTGTGCTTGAAAACCATGTGCTAGAGCTCTGCCTGCCAGTTGTAGCTTCTTATCACCGTTGGAAGCTCCCATCACAATCTCACTGCCAGGAGGTGGGTGCTACGGGTACCACTTAACACCGCCTGGCATACAGTACGCATACCACCGGTTGAGAACCACTGTTTTAACGGTGTTCTCAGTGCAGGGTGGGGGAGCCACTGCACTTCTTCCAATTGTTTCTGCCCTTCTTCTCAGCAGGGGAAGCTGTAGCCAGCAAACTGGAAGCACAGTTTCCGACTTAGTCAGGAGCCTCAGATGGCTTCCTGCATGGTCCTAGAGGTGAGCAAGGCTCCGCATTCGGGGCATTTGCCTCGTTTAGTGAATGGCAGGTCCGCTACTGGATAGGCCTGGTCTAGTAGGCTTCTATGTTCAACTTTGTCCTCAGTGTCCTGTCATGTCTCTCCCATCAAGGAATTATGCTTAATTTAATTCCCTTCCTTCTAAGGAGCTCTAAGTGTCAAACGTGTCATTTGCTCAAACCCCTTTCACCTTTACAAAAACACCTGTGGTTAAACTGTGAGAAGTGGATGTTCCTTGTGAGAAGTGGCTTTTTTGATCTAGCTATATCTGAAGTGTTCAAAATTAATTCTTTCTGATTAGATAAAAATACATGAATGTTCTTTGAGTATAAATTTGTTTGGAGAGTGGAGAGGAATGTCCCCAGGAATAAGTTCATAGCTGGCTACCCTATTCTGCAATGAGGTCCTGGGAGGGTTGTGTTCTGCATTGTATATATATTGTTGCCTCATACAACCCCCCAATACAGCTACTGTTTATTGTGCAGTGCACATAGTGAGCTTTGACCATGAGTAAAGGCTACAATAAATAAAGACTGCATTTGGGGATATGAGAAGTAATACAGAGAAATGCACTCCTCTTCAATGTTCAAATTTTTGATAATGTTATCATTAGTGTGATAATGCAAGAAATGACTGTCTGTTGTCATTTGCTAGAATGGCAGACTAATGCCTTTGAAAACTGTTATGGCGGAAGTGTCAGTGAAGGGCTTTTGTTTGGCTTACATTGGTTCTTCAAAATGGTACATGCACATAAGAAAACGGAACATGTGTATTGAACACACAAATCACTATAACTTGTAGTGATGTATGCTATGCCTGGGCCTCACCAGCTCCAGACCCCACCAGTCACCACAGACCACTGAGTAGGGGACACAAGAAAAGAAAGGACCTCAGCAGGAATCAGGAAACAGTGGTTTGATTTTTAAAAAAAATTATATGGTCCAACACATTTCAGATGAAAATGCTTTTTCAGTGGATAATTTGTTTGTTTCTGTCACCAGATAGTATTACTGTGTGCTGTAAACACTTTACCACATGCGGAACTGTGCACATTGACCCACTCAATCCTGACTTTCCTCATGGTAATTTGACCCTGGGAATTGGTCCTCAGTGTCCATTCCAGCCGGGAGTTTTCTAGTGCATAAATGCCAAGTAACAAGGAGTTTGTCCTGTCATTAGTTTATATATGTATTTGTAGCTACCTGACAAAAGTTACAGCACACTCTTATTTCAAGAGACAAGTGGGGAATGAATGCACAGCAGAAATATAAAAAGGAAAAAAAAGATATTTAACACCCAGTAGATGGTGCTGTAATCAAATTCTAAAGATGCACTAGAGACACTTATGAATTTACCTTGATAACAGTCATTAGCCCAATAAACATGACTCTACGAAATACTGCTTCCATATGATCTAAGTTTTTAGTTTAAAGCTGTTACTGTGTATACTGATTTAAAATAATGTTATTTTGAACCCACAACAACAACATTTGAGGGCTTCTCTAGACACTTTAACAATAGTATTATTTTGTGATGGCTAAACTATATCATAGACAGGGCAGCCATCACATTCAATCATTTTTTCAAAGAAGAATCAGCATTAGCCATCAAGGGGGGGAAAAAAACAGAATTTACTTTGTTTCCTAAATTCCTAACAACTTGCAAAAATGAAAGAAATGAAGTCAAATCAATGCATGCTAATGATATCAAAAGGAATGTTTTGTCCAGCAGACAGATTCAGTTTCTTGTTGAAATCTGGGGAATGGTTTAGAGATACATGAGTACTAAATATAGGAATGAGAGAATAGCTCAGTGCTATACAATGTGGAAGGGGAACAGGTGTATGCTGCTAACCACTGCCAACAGGCTTGACATCTAAGGGGCTCCTTTACTGTGTTTTGTTGTTGTACTCTTCTTTGTAAGCAATTATAGTCATGTTTTATTGGTAAAAATAGAGTAGATGAATGGAGCGTGCATGTGAGCAATGTGGTTGCTCAATCACTTGGCAATAACCAAAGTGATTAGAAATGCATCATACTCATGTGGTAAAAGCCAATAAGCATAATGAATGACATGCAAAGTAACACTTCAATGAATGGAAGATAGCTTTGGAAGGCAGCACATTTGCTTCACTCCCCCACCAGCATGAGGCAAGTTGAGTAAAGAGGGCAACTGATTGGCTGCCAGGTTGTTATGAGAGGAGTTGGGCTATCCAGAACTGCTCCTCCTCAAATGGGGCATCCTTTTCTCTCTGTGATCTGAAGGCCAAGTTGGGCCATGTTTCCCTAAGTTAGGAGCTAAAGTGGGAGGTGATGAGTATGAAGAGTTAGGATCCACTGCTGTAAATGATTGAATGGCTATGTGCAATATCTAATAAATTCTAATCCTATTTGTCTTCTTACATTTATTTGGGATATGCTGGAGATTGCATTTCATAAACTGGAGTGTTTCACTTGCACAGAAGGTTTTATATGAGCACAGAGTGCACTTCTCTGGATGCCTTCCAATGTTACTTGGAGATTTTGCTGTCCTCCTTGTTCTGAAGAGATATGCTGTACTGCTTACAGACATTTGGGAAGATTGCACCCCCACTCTACATGTTCTCTGTCACATGTCTACAATGTGGCCATGCGCATATACTTGTGCAACAGCATGTGTATATGGCAGGGACTAAGCCTGTCATCGTGACTCCCACACTGCCAATCCATATGAAATATGCATCCATTGAACACAGTAAGCCCTCCCTCAAATGTCTAAACAGTTTGCACTGGTCAAGAGAGGGCTATAGAGATATATACTGGCATGGCTGCATCAGTGCAGCGTCTTTGTCCGTTGTTTGCTGGTGTTAGATGTTACAAGTGGCATGGGAAGAAATCATGGACAGTGTGGGATTTCCACATCCAAACAGATAAACACCTGGTGCATAACACACCAGACTTAATAGTAGTGGAGAAGGAAAAGGTTTGGATTATAAATGTGGCAATACATGTGGGAGGGCTAGGAGGGTTGTTCTGAATTTTAAATAAAATGTTATACTTATTGTAAACTTTTAATTTACTTAATTGATTTGATTTTGTCATCATCATCATTGGCAGCCTTCGGTCTCGGAAGACTATGGTATCGATAAAAATTTTCCTGTCTGTTGATGTTACTTCTGGCCATGACATCACTTCTCGTGGATCTCAACAGATTGTGGGTCCTCCTTGAGAACCACTGTCCTAGGTCCTTGGAAAGGATTCAATATTTAGAGGCTTTGTAGCTCATATATAGTAATTTCATTTACACCTATGGTGTGCAGGTGTTTTTCCAAGTTCTTTGGTTTGACACCTAAAGCACTCACCTTTCTTTGACAAAGTTATTCTACCAGGCAGCCCAATCCTGAGCTGCCCCCCGCCCCTGCCAGCCTCCCCCCTCCCCGGAACGCCTCCCCCACGCCCACGCCCACGCCCCCTGTTCCACAGCCCGGCGGTCTAGGAGACCGCCAAGCTGCGGAACCTGGCCCACCACCCGGCACTAGGCTAGCACCAGCCAGCACTGGGCTAGCACCGGTGGGAGCCCAGCAATGAGCCCCGTGAACATGCCTTATGGCATGTTTCCAACTGTGGCCGTCAGCACGGAGCCGTTCCACTGACTACAGGATTGGGCTCTCAATCTGAAGATCTTTGAATGTGGCTACTTTTTTGTGTTCTTTGTCTTCAATTTGTACATCCCAAGGATATTGGAAAGTAGGCTATAGAAACTAACAGAAAAGATTGCCAGGAACAGGGACTGGTGGATTTTTCTGGATGAATGGATTAGGTGTGAGAACGGAGTGGGTGGGAACCTCTGAACTATATTCCCCCTAAGAAGTCCATACTGCAATGTGAACCCCTTCCATTGTTGTGCAACTGTGAAGGGGTTGACCAAGTGGGAAGAGGATCCTGCATCCTTATTGGAAGACATCAAGAAGCAGTAGCAGAAGTATCAGGACCAAATGCTCAGCTGTTGAGTAGACAGTAGTGCCAGCAACCATTTGTCTACATGATGCTGAAGTAGCAGTCCTGGGAGTTTTTGCTGCTGTCTCCTAATATCTTTCACTAAGAGCAGCATGTCCCTTTCCCTATTCAGCAGTGCTCAGTTGCAGAAGCTGATAGTCCACCAGTAAACCACTGCATGAGTTACCCTGGTTGAGTTGCCTATGCTCATAAAGAATATTTAGCAATGCAGGAAAAATAGGATGTATCGAGCAACAACAAAAGTGAGGAGGCCACTTCCAAGAAGTCTTCTGATGATAACAGTGTTCTTCCACTTGTGCCCACTTTCTTGGGGTTAAGGAACAATCTTCAAAGTCATCAAACAGTCCAGTAAACCATGAGAAGTTATTTTAACAAAAGAAAAGTGAATGCATCGAAGCATTCAACTGGTCAAAACACTATAGGCTTCTAAATTGATGTGGGGTATGCCTTGTGCTATCAATGGGACTGTGTCTGAGTCACCACTTGTATCTCCTGCCAAGGTTAGCCTCCAACCACATGTGACTTTTCATAACCTTCTATAGTTAGCTACAGTGCCACACCTTGCTAAAGTGAACCACCTACGCAGTGTTCCTAGGTGTTGTGTTACACCAGTGCAACCTCATGATTGTGGCATTATTCCCAATCCTATGCACTTTTCACCTTGCGCATCATGTCACTGATTTGGACTGTAAGTTGCAATCTACCATAAACAAGGGCTATACAATGGAAAACCTAAAAGTGCCCTTCTGACAAAGGAGCAAATGCTAGATTTTACTAGCAAGCCTTTTTTTTTTTTTTAACCTGAGGTAATCTATTTGAGGAATGTCCAATTCCAACAGTAGCAAAGTGAGAAATTACATGCTCTAACAAATCAAAAATAAATGAGGTAATCCCATAAAGGTAAATTTACTGTTGTGTATAATTTACCATTTTTACCTTGTTTTCAATTGTCTCTGAGTCCTCTTCATTCAAGGTACCTATTCTGTTTTATTATGCTAAACCCCATCTTCTGTCACATAAATTATGGTTAAAGATCTTAATATTAAAAGCTCTTCGCTTTGAGACCATATTTCAAGCTTTATTCAAGCCAGGTATTAATGCCGAAATTGAACACAGTTCACTTTGTCATCATTACCTATGATCTCAAAAGTATAATACAATCTTTTCTATATCTGGCGAGAAAATGCGTTGTTGTATAACACTGAATTATGGAGATATATTGATATTCTTAATATTTTGACAAAACAATAAAACCAAATATGCTAGCTCTTCAACACGTATCAGGTTATCAGCTGTGTTACTACAGCAACAACAAATTATGAAGATAAAAGGTCCATTTATTCTTGAAGGAGATACTCATGCATTTGTTTTAATCTTGATAAAATCCTGATACTCGGCATTTTCTACAGTGGTTTCACTTTCAACATACAGTTCAGCCTCTTCTTGCTAATATGAAATGGTTTGCAAATAGAAAACATCCTGGTGCCTTAAGATGCATCCTTTCCAATGTCATTCCATTGCTTGCAGTTGACAAATCCTACTTAGAAAAGTGCAGGGCTGGCCCATACATAAGATTGGTTGAGGTAGTCCCCTGAGTTGCGAGATTGCCAGGGAGCTCCTACCTCCATCTATCCACTTTCATTGCTCCTCCTTGGAAGAGATGTTTGAACCCATCTCTCTTCTTTCTCCTGTTCCATTTTCTTTCCAAACAGAGAGTGGGTGAGGGAGAAAGAGCTGTGGCGGCTGCCATGCTGCCATTCAGTGGGCTGTAGCCGCCAGTACAAATGACTGGAGGATGTGCTGACAACAGTGGCTCACTGAACCTCCTCTGTCCCCTGTCATCACCAGTAAGTTGGCAGTGGGGGTGGATCATGGGTGGATCAGGGCAGGGAAGAAGCTGGGCCAGGAGGGGGAGGATCTCAGCAGCAGCTGCACACACCGAGGTTCTCCCCCCCCCCCGCATACACCTGCTCTCAGGAGTCTCCTCAGACTAACTCCTGCAAAAAGTGCTGGACTTGGTCCAAAGAGACCATTGGAGACCAGACAGCCTAAGTAGTGTTTTCCTTACCTCTTCTGGGCTGTTCAATGCCCCATCTACCCATAGCAAGCTGTGGGTGCTCTGTTGATGGCACTGCATGTACTGGGCGGGCAGGGAATAGGGTTAGTCTAATCCAGTGTTTCTTTAACCGATTTCAGGAGGATATCAGTTAAGGAGCCGATTTCAGGTGTGTCCCCATTCATTTCAATATTTTATTTTTAATATATTAGAACTTGATGCTCCCATGGTATGTGACTACATTTGGGGAAATGTTACAGATCTGTACTTTTAACAGGCTATTATGTATATGCTTTTAACAATGATAGTAAATGGGACTTACTCCTGGGTAAGTGTGGGTAGGATTACAGCCAAGTTTTGTTAAAAATTTTCCTGCTTGATTATGTCACTTCCTGTCATGACATCACTTCTGGTGAGTTCTGACAGATTCTCATTCTAAAAAGTGGGTCCCGGTGCTAAAAGTTTAGAACCACTGGATCTATCATGATTCTTAAGTTCTTAAGTTCTTGAGAACATCCTGTTCAGGACATTGTGTTCAAGCACACAGGTGGGACATCAGTATCAGTATTTGTCATCCACTGATTTGACTCACCACTGATACTGGGGTCCACCTTTAAATGCCTTGTAACAAGGAAAAAAAGCACCAAAATCCAATTTTCTACCTTTGTGCTATTAAATTATTATTATTTCATTCCATTAGATTTCATTATTCACCCCATCTAGTACTATAGCATCTATACCAAGGTGTCAAACATAAGGCCTGGGGGCCAGATGTGGCCCACAGAACCTCTTTATCTGACCCTCAGGCTGTCTCACCACCACCATCAGCTGCTGAGGTGTCATTACTGAAAGGGCAGCCCACACAATTATTGGACTCTCCCATATCTTGAAAATATGATCAAGATTTGCAAATTTTCTCTCCTGTCATTTGCAGCTCAGTTCCTAAGATCCAATTTCTGGTCATGACCTGCTTAATGACATCACTTCCAACCTTCAGCAGACATCATGAATGCTATTTGGCCCTCTATATGAAATGAGTTTGACACCCCTATCTATACTAATGCATTCTGGGGCAGCTATGGAGGAGCAAGAAACCTGCAAGTGAGTCTTTAAAGCTATTTTTCCACTAAGGGCGCAACCCTAACCAGCAGTTATGCTGGTATAGGTCGCCCTGGAGGGTCACAAACATGCCGTAAAGCATGTTTGTGCCTCCTTAGGCAGGAGCTGCGTTGCCACATTCAGGTACGACAATGTACAGATGGAGGCAGAATCCTCCGCCGCCGCTCCCGCGCCGCCGCTTGTGTCGGCGCAAGTGCACCGACAGAAACAGCAAAGGTAGGCATGGGGAGCGTGGGGAGGGGGCGTTACTGGGCTGGAGGAGGGCGGGCCCAGGGGCGGGTGGGCATGCGGGGCGCCTGGGGTGGGGCTGAAACCTGGTGGTTATGCCGGATCCCAACCCCCATCCCCAAGGCGAGCGGAGTGGCTTCAAGCTACCCCACTCTCCTCGGACTTGCGTCACTTCCGGAGGTGGCGCAGGTTCGAGGAGACCCATAGGGGTGTGCAGCCCTTACCCATGGGTAAGGGGAAGAGCTTCCTCTTGCCCGTGGCTGAGCCGCTGCTCACTGCAATCCCGTGTTGGATGCAGCGCAAGCCTCCTGGCTTGCCTGCTCCAGCGCGGGTTAGGATTGCACCCTTATTTGGTTAACAGGGCCAACTAAAACAGCCCTGTTCTAGTTAATGGCAGGTCCACACTAATGCCTGGATGACTGTGCTGCCTCCTTCTAGTCCCCCTTGTGTGAAGTATATACATGGAAAAAGAAATGTAAGTGTATGTACCGTAAACAAGAAGTGTAAGAAATGTAAATGTAAATGTATGTAAGTCCCAGGTCGATATGCACACTAGGAGCACTGTCTAGTTGTCAGTTTCACTCATCTTAACATGCACAAGGACTGCATGTGACTTACAGGCCACAATTTCCCCATGCCTAATACAGAACAACACATCATATTTTGTTCACAATATACGTTTCCCCAGGGCAGCCGCAGACCTCCGCAGCCCCGCGCCCGGGGCAAAGCTTCACAACGGCACCCCCCTGCAGACTGTCACTACCTCCCTCAGGCAGAAATCTGCCCCCCCCTGCTTACCAGAGGCTCACAGAGCCTCGCACGACCTCCTCCCATGCCGGGGAAACTTCTGTGAGGTTCCCCGGTGCTATAAACTGTGCTTCCGACAAACTGGAACCACAGTTTCTGCCCCCGTCAGGAGCCTCAGAGAGGCTTCTGCGGGGCCCTAGAGGCTGACGCTCGGGGCATTTGCCCCAGGTCAGCCTATGGCAGGCACGCAACTGCCCCAGGGTCTCTGCTGCCTGACACCCCATTATGATGTGGACTGAGTTGACTGATCTAGAGATCATATCATAAGGACTTTTGTGATGTCCAAGAAATGGATGAAAATCTGTGTTTCCTGTTTCAAATAGTTGTGAATCAACTTGGAAGTCTGATGGCATCACTAGCACTGATTCAGACATTTAAAAAAAAACAAAACACACACACACACTACATTTTATTGAAAGAGTTGAGGCATTTTCCATTTTTTACTCATACTCCAAAAAGTGCGGAAATTATGTGTAATGGAAGATCAGAAGATCATCAGGTGGATGATGTGGTGTTGACAGCGATTCCATGTTTTGACAGCTGTTTGACAGCTCTGGGAAGGGCAGGGCAGGGGAAGGGCAGGACAGCTGTAATCAATCAAGGCCAATGGAGACTCTGATGGACACCTGAGCTTCATTTGACCTTGATGGGACTTTGAATGGACATGGACTGAAGAGATGGCTCACCTGAGCCTAATTTGGACTTAACAAGGGGCTAACAAGGTAGCTCACAGGTGAGCTGCATTTTGGATTATGAGACATCCAAGGATAAAAGGCGACTTCAGAAGAAGACAGAGCTACCCTGACCCAGAGGGAGACGCTACCTGACCAAGAGTTACCTGACCTATACCTATGGGAGAAGGGGACTGCCAGGACTCTGCTAGAGGACACAGAAGAGAGGACTACCAAGACCCTGCTGGAGAGGACACTGCTGGAGAGGAGGGACTCTGCTGCAGAAGACTGGATTGTGTTTTGGAGATTAGACCGTGAACTTGGACTGGAGGCTTCAGACCTTTACACACTGAGTTAAGTGGAGTTTTGGGGAGGGAAAGCTTCTGGACAAGAGGACTTGCAGGGAGCGTATGTGTTTGTAACAATAAATTTTGTTAATTGCTCAGCTGATAAGGAGTTCTGCATTTCTTTGCACACCACAGCTGCTGTTCTTGGAAAAGGAGGGTGTTAATTAGCCAAAAAGTAGGCATTAGAAGGGAGTTGGAATATTTGGACGGGACAAATTGGCATAGTCAGCAGGATAGGGAGAATTTGGACAAGACATTATGATGGTAAGGAATTTGTCCAGTCTCCTATATTATGCTCACTTTACAAATTAAGCTGCCTGTATCCACACATTGCCTTGATCTTTCAGCTCACCTGATGAAACTTCCTTCTTAATTTGCTAAAGATACACCATGTATGTGTATACATGCTAAAGATACAGCAGATGCAGCATGTATGTAAAGATACAGCATGTATGCACTGCTGAAACAGAGACGCCTGGGTTGGCTTGGTCATGTCATGAGAATGAATGTTGGCCGGATCCCAAAGGATCTCCTCTATGGAGAACTCGTGCAAGGAAAGCGCCCTACAGGTAGACCACAGCTGCGATACAAGGACATCTGCAAGAGGGATCTGAAGGCCTTAGGAGTGGACCTCAACAGGTGGGAAACCCTGGTCTCTGAGCGGCCCGCTTGGAGGCAGGCTGTGCAGCATGGCCTTTCCCAGTTTGAAGAGACACTTGCCCAACAGACTGAGGCAAAGAGGCAAAGAAGGAAGGCCCATAGCCAGGGAGACAGACCAGGGACAGACTGCACTTGCTCCCAGTGTGGGAGGGATTGTCACTCCCGAATCGGCCTTTTCAGATACACTAGACGCTGTTCCAGAACCACCATTCAGAGCGTGATACCATAGTCTTTCAAGACTGAAGGTTGCCAACTACTACTACCAAAGATACACCTGATGAATGTCTGCCTGATTCCTCTCTACCAGGCAAAGTACTTCCCCAAAATGCCACTATCATAGTAAATGTCCAGGCTTATCCCAGTGCTGTCAACTAAGGCACTGTTGCCAGAATGACTGAGCACAAAAGCGAAACCACTCAGACCTAAACCAGAAAGTTCTGCACTGTTAGCAGATAGTCTAGCAAGTAGAGCAAGTCTAGCAAGTAGAGCAAGTAATGTATCAATATAGGTTGTACGTATTTTTTTTAATAACCTTATTGATTTAGGATTCTCAAATTTTAGTTGCTTCTTAATATGTTTTCCTTTCCAGACAGAACTCACATTGTACTCTTTATAAATTTTAAAACCAAAAGGGATGATCTTCTTCTTCTCATGTATCTGCTAAGTGGTAATAATTGATTCTGCTCATTTTCATAGCTAATCTTTTATATGCAAGTATCTCATTAACCAAGGTCTGTTAATTGCATGAGATACTTTCAGAAAGATGTTGAATTTGAAAAGAAGAAGAAAAAAAATAACCACTCCCTATTTGATCCAATTATTTGATATTTGGTATTTGGGGTAAGGTGGGGTGAACATCTGAGAGCCATCAGGGCAGGAGTCCAAACTCTGGTTGATGTGTAGTTGAAAGTCTGGGAGAGTCTGAATCAGACAGAATCTTTATCAGACAATATTTTCTACTACCAGTGGAGAAAGTGGGTGAAGAGCATTTCAATTCTGCCACCCTCCACCCCTCACAATCTGCTGGCAATACAATCTGCTGGTGATGCAATACATAACTCACCTAATGGATGGGCGACCCCTACATGAGAGGACTTCCTCTGTGATGGCCCCCAAGATGTGGAATTCCCTGTCTTTTAAGATTTGTTTGGTACCAATTGGCATAAGGTTCAACGCCTATTAAAGAACTGGCTTTTTCAATCAGCCTTTAACTATTTGTTTCATATTTTTATTTCCTGATCTCTTGTTCATGTTGTTTTGGGGGGGAGGACAGTAGTAATTTTTATTTTGTTTTTATTCAGTTCCTTTTTGTTGTTTGAAACTTGTCTATAATGGCCCAATCCTAAACCTGGCTTATGGTGGTGGATCTTGCAACCTGCCATGGTAAGTCCCGGCTGGTGGCACAGCAGCTGCTACAGTCACCAACACAAACAGCCAGAGATTGCACACGGAACCAGTGGCGCAGTGAACTTTTGCCATCCTCCACTGCTACTGGTAATGATGGAGAGGTGCTTTGGGACAATTGTGGGCAGTTTGGAATCAGGAGCGAGGAGGGCTAGGGACAGAAGGTGGTGGGATAGAAAGGATCTTGACATCAGTGATGCACAACAAGATCCTGTCCACCCTTCCCTGTGTGGATCCACCCCCAGGAGTCTCCTTGAATTTACACCACTAGAAGAGCTAGCACAAGTCTGAGTAGACCCATTGGAAGCCAGGCAAAATATTTTTACTTACCTTTCCTGGTAGCCCTCCCATATATGCAATGCATGCTCTAATTGCAGTACGGTGTCCTATGGGCTAGTGGGGGATAGGATTTGACTGTAAGTGACCTGATTGCAACATTGGATATACCTTTTCTAAAATAAGCAGAAATTCTGGGTTTTTTAATTAAAAGTCAAATAAGTAATTTATTTTTTAAAAAATGTATATGCTAACAATCTAAAAACAATTATAAAAAAGCATTGCATAAATTAAAACCCAACACCATGAGAGAAATGTAGGATTTCTTTTTCCACTGCTAGCCTTCATTATATCCTTTTCTTCCATTTTGCCACTGTCAAGGCTGCAATCCTACCCACACTTACCAGGGAGTAATCCCCATTGACTATAATGGGGCTAACTTCTAAGTAGACATGCATAGGATTGGGCTCTTAAATGATCTGCTATTCCTGATGATAAACTATATCCACAATGATTTTGGCTATGATATCAGAAATGAGATCCCATTATTTTTAAGACATATGGTGGAGGGGATTTTATAATGGCAACTGTAAATCTATCAAGGTATATCACATGAGGACTACAATGCTGTACATTAAGGTGCAGAGATCAAAACAGAAAGCTAGTACGGGAGACTCTTTGTGGCCCACCACAATGCAGGCTTCTGATTTACACACAAAACATAACAGAAGTATGAGCTAGCCGGTCCTCTTCATGGCTGAAAGAGGTTTATGAAACAATACCGGATGTGGAGTAAGTGGATAGAGATTATTTTCTCTTTCACACGCATAACATTAGAACTTTAGAATTAGAACCCAATGAAATCTCTTGGCAGCAGATTCTGTACAGACAAAATAAAATACTTCCTCAAGAAATACATAACTCATATATGGAATGCTTAGTCATAGGCAATGGTTTTAAACATTCATGTAGGGATATCTCTATCAATGGCTCTTACCCAGGCACTGTGGCACTATGCTTTTGAATACCAATGGCTGGGAGGGGCAAATTGTGAAGATGCTGTAGCCTTCATGACTTTGTGGACTTCTTGGAAACACTTTAATCACCACCATTGGAAACGGAATGCTAAACAGATGGACCTTTGCTCAGATCCAGTTAGGCCTTCTTTACATGGCTTTCATAGCACTAGTAAAGCAAGTAACTGACAGTATTGAAAGAAGCAGGGCTTAGAAAATGGAACTGAAAATGGAAATTTTCAACTGGGTTTCATACATCATTGCTGGTAACAGATACTGTGATTGACAGCACAATCCAAATGTACTGTTGAGCTGGCACATCCATCCTCACACTGGCTCGGAGTGTTGCAAACATGCCATGAAGCACATCTGTGGCCACTCAAGAGCCAGCTTAGCTCATGTGGAATCTTTCGCCAGCTCAGCGCTATATCAGTTCCCCGCATTAGCCAGCACAAGTATGTTCTTGCCAGGTGGCACGTTAAAACGGCGGTTGGAATGGGAGGAAGATTGGGCCAGGAGGAGGCAGGGTCAGCAACAGCAGGGCATGTCACATCTTAATCCCTGCTTACCCAGAGGTGACCTTTAGCCACTTTCTAAGCTGCTTTGGATGCAGCTCAGGCTGTGCGGCCTGGCTTCGCCAGTGTAGTTAGTGCTACATGCAGTGCTTTTTTTGTAAAAGAAAAGGTGCAGGAACTCACAACTTGTTAATCTTTTATTTTATGTATTTATTTATTTATTTATTTATTTATTTATTTATTTATTTATTTTTAGACCATTTTTTATTGGAGAAATAAAATATTTTTTATGTGCTTCCCCCTAAAGATGAACTTACTTCTGAATAGACATGCATAGGATTGGGCTGTCAATCTCCACATCCCCTTCTCCCTA
Organism: Tiliqua scincoides; assembly: GCF_035046505.1. NCBI lineage: Eukaryota > Metazoa > Chordata > Lepidosauria > Squamata > Scincidae > Tiliqua > Tiliqua scincoides. The sequence goes on from NC_089823.1 coordinate 173,713,714, forward strand.
GCTACTTTTTCTACAGGGAAAAATACTGTACAGGTGCACTTGTAGCATGTAGTATGTAGTGTGGCTCTACTTCGAGGAGAGGAAGCAGTGAATGGATTCTGGAAAATGGCTTACATGAGTTCCATGTAGTAAAATTACACTAAGCAACTGTGGGAGTAAGAACAAAAAAGGAATTCTTACATGAGAGGGGTCCTTAGGTGCACATAGAAACAGCTACAAGCGATTAAATATGGTTTAATTCAGGTATCAGAATACTCTGTGTCTTTGGGAAGGCGCTTGGCATGCAAATGTATGTTCTCTGCTGCCCTGACCAGCTGCTGTGCATTGCTGGAGAGGAGCTGCAAATGCTGGCTGGCGGAGGGCATGCTTGTGGGGGAAGGATGAGGAGGATCTCTGGCAAGGCTGGACAGCATGTTGTACACACGTAGAATCCCTTTTCACCTGCCCTTAGCATGTGAAAACGGGTGCAGATATATATCTCTGCCAGGATTAAGAGCCCAATGCTATGTATGTCTACTCTGAAGTAAGTCTCATTCTAGTCAATGGAGCTTCCTCCCAGGAAAGTGCCTAGGATTGCAGTCTAAGAGCCCGATCCTATGCATGTCTACTCAGAAGTCCACTTTAGTGAATGGGGCTTACTGTGGATAGGATGGCAGCCTCAGGGCCCAATCCTGTGCCTGTCTACTCAGAAGTCAGTCCCATTAGAGTCAATGGGGCTTCCTCCCAGGAAGGTGTGGAGAGGACTGCAGCCTCAGAGCCAAAGCCTATGGCTGTCTCCTCAGAAAGTCCCAGTAGAGGCAGTGGGGCTTCCCCTCAGGAAAGTGTGGAAAGGACTGCAGCCTCAGAGCCCTTCTTCTGCCTGTCTACTCAGACTGCAAGGCTATGACACTTTCCCAGGAGTAAGCCCCATTGAACACAATGGAACTTACTTCTGAGTAGACATGCATACGCTTGGGCTCTCAGGCTGCAAAGCTATGCACCCTTTCCCAGGAGCAAGCCCCATTGAGCACAATGAGACTTACTTCTGAGTAGACACGCCTAGGCTGGTGCTGCACATTGGCATGGGGGCTGCACCAGCCAGCTTCCTTCCCCTCCTCCTCTGCCAAGCCGGTACCTGGGCGTTCCATGGGTGCTGCAGCCCGTCTCCCTGGCTGGCTGGCTGGCTGTCCATCCTCCTCCTCGGCGTCGGCGCGTGTCCCCTGTGCCCTCCACTGGCTTGGAAGCTGTGCAGGGAAGTGGAGCGCAGGGGGAGGGGAGGCGGGCTGGGCTCAGGCGAGAGCTTGGGGATGGGGCAGGAGGGGGTCGCTGTGCGGTCAGGTAGGGGCCAGGCGCCCACCCACCCTGCACACCCCAGCACCCACCCAGCGAATGCCTCTGTTTTGCTCCCCCCCCCGGAATGCCTCCAAAGGGGAGGGGCCCCTGCAAAAAGGTGCCGGAACTCCATCCCCCCACGTTCCATTAGAAAAAAAGCCCTAGCTACATGTAACCTATGTATATACTCATTGTACTATAGTGCCATCATACGATATCATGACTTCTCTGGATTTGTTGACCTGGCTTATGTCTTTCCTTTTCTGAGAACTAGTACAACCAGTCAGGGAGAGCCAGTGTGATTCAGAAGACTTGACTTGAGGAGCTTGAGTAAAACTCTCAGGTAAGCAATGTGTCCAGCGGCTGACCAGAGACCAAAAGAAACCTTCCTCCTGCACTCTCTTCTCTGTAAAGTATGAGTACATGACATTGAGTTCCAACACCATGCCAGGGCACGTTGGGTGACCTTGCATTAACATAGTAATTGACTTAGCTCATTTTTGGTGGCTGAACAAGTTTGAGGGTTATCCAGTAAATGTGGTACAGTGATATTTGGCATGCTTCCATTCTGTAGTTACAGGGCCAGCCTAGCCATGAAGCAAATGATGCTTCTCATCAGGGCAAGTGGCAGGAGAAGCAGTGGATATGGGGTGCCCTTCACTCCAAGTCTGTGGCCTCCCTTCAGCCTGGACATGAGCTGCATTGATCTGCTTTCTTACCATGCTCCATAGCAGTTATGGCACTTCCTGGGTGCTCAAGAGGGGGAAAAGCCCCTTAGCACGCTCCATCACATTCCAAATCAGGTGCATGACTTCAAGCTTTATTGAAAGGAGCCCTTTGCATTCCCTTTGCATAAGACTGGAAGTTCCACACTTGCTGGTTTGGGAACATGATGGAGCATGATAAAGGGTGCTTTATTCCCCCAAGTGCTTCACATCAGAGGCAGTGGCAGGAGACCCAAGGCAGCATCAGGCAATGAGCCCAGTTGCACCACCACTGTATAGCTAACAATGATAGCCTTTTTGGCAGGCTTGTAGGACAGAAAGAATACAAGCAGTGGAAAAGCAGAATCAATACTTTCAATACTTTCTTATTACTTTCTAGCTATCAGAATATATCTCACCATGAGGCTACCGGAAAATCTGCCAAGCGCCTCCTTTTTGGGTGAACAAGGGCTGCGTCCATAATTGAAGCTTGCATTTTTTGAAAAGACAGCAACTGCAAAATGTCTGCAGTCTCATAAAATGTTATCCTTTTGCTTTATCTTGTTAGCATAATGTGGAGCTTCATTAAGCAGCCAGATGAATCATGGAGTAATTGGATGTAATGAATTTAATTTGATAATTTCTTTTTCCTAATGAAACAAAGACATATTTCATAAACAGGCAAAGTATTGTTTTGAGTTATGGATTTAAGCTAGCCTTTGGCCAGAAATGCACAGCTGATGATTGACGGTGCTTTTTATCTGAACTTTGGGTTCCATATTATGCTTACAAGGACACGGAAAGGATCAGTGCTACTCATGGTAAGTCAGCCATCTCATATTCAGTAAGAAGAGGTAATAGACTATCTGTGTACCTAATTTCACATCTAAGTAGTATAGCAGAAGCCAGGGAGTATTAGAGCTAAGACAGAAGAAGAAAACTTAAGGCTTCAACAAAAACTACAAGTCCACTCCAGATCTGGCACACTGGAACCCAGGAATATCTGTGCACAACTCGTATACCATGCAGGACCTAGGGACCACGTGGTTGCAACATGTTAAGGTCATGCCCTTCTGCTGGTACCCAAATCACACTGCCTGATACTATGAATTACTACATGCAGAGCATATCATATGATTATACAGTATGCTTATTTTTCCAAAAAAAAGTTTGAAGAATGCTTATGCGTTACATACCATAGGACAGAGACGGCTGACTTTTGTGTTCTCAAAGCAATGGTGTGGCAACAGTTTGTTTAGTTGTGCCACACAACCAAAGTCCTTCATGGATGGTTAGAATTTATAAAATAGACAGCGCTCACCTAGAGTTAAGAGCTTCACAGGCAACACATACATGGTCTGAAGATACATGATACTGTAACCTTGCTGAAAGAAAGCAAATTTAGATCTGGTTGGTGGAAGACTGCTTGGGAGTCCGGTGGGATTCCTGCCTTAAATTCTATGATAGAAGAAAAACAGGATATAAATAAAACATATACTAAGCCAGTGTTTCTCAGACTGTGAGTTGAGACCCACTAGATGGGTCATGAGGCAATTTCAGGTGGGTCCCATTCATTTTAATGTGCATTTTATTTTTAATATAGAGACTTGATGCTACCCTGGTATGTGACTGCATTTGGGGAAATGTTGCAGATCTGAACTTTTAACAGTCTACTATGCATATACTTTTAATAAAGATAGTCAATGGAGCTTACTTCTGGGTAAGTGTGGATAGGATTGCAACCTTTGGGATGTTTGGGGAATTTTTTTTAACTGATCAGCAATTGCTTGGAAGAGTTAGGACAAGTCATTTTCAACCACTGTGCCATGGCACGTTGATGTGCCACAAATGGTCGCCATGGGAATGCCACGGGAATTTGGGTGAGCGACATTTATTAGTAGGGCCATTGGAGGATATGAGCCCCCCCCCCCATTGGCTGCACAACGTGCCTTGTCAATTGTCAAAAACCTGATGATGTGCCTTGACCATTTAGTGCTTTGTTAGTGTGCCATGAGATGAAGAAAGTGAAAATCACTGGGTTAGGAGGATTCTTTAATTAAATTTTTAAACTTATTGCCAACTTTTAATGTACTTGATTGATTTGATTTGAATTGTCATATGGGGTTGTTAAAAATGTTCCTACTTGATGAAGTCACTTCTGGCCATTACATCACTTCTAGGTTAATGACATCACTTCCAGTATGTCCTGACAGATTGTCATTCTAAAAAGTGGGTCCCAGTGCTAAAAAGTTTGAGAACCACTGTAATAAGCCATAGCACTTCGCCAGGGCATTGTATAAAAAGAAGGGCGTAACACTAATATGTGAAATATCTATCTGAGCTCTTGAAAGCTATTGTTCTTTTCTGTATAAGTAAAACTGTGAGCCAACCTTTTGCCAAATTTTGGTAAGACTTTAATAGGGCTCTCCAGAGACAGATGAGATTGTTTTGGGTCCCAACAGCTGACTGTATGATACAAAAAAAGAAACATTGATGTTTTGCCTTCCACCAATTCACAAAGAAAGATAGAGGTGATCAAAAGAATGTGAATGAAATGTTTTAACTGCATAAATTCAGGAAATGAGTTGTATCTTAAGTTTGTCATGTCAACTGGACTTTATCATGACTAGTGCAACTTAGGCTGCAATCCTAACCACACATTCCTGAGAGTAATCACCACTGAACAAAATAGGACATTTCTGAGTAGACCTGGTTAGGATTGTGCTCTTAGGCTACAACCCAATGTATTGTACAGGGGTGATTATTTTATATAACCTCCCCTGCTGTAGCCCAAGCAAGCAAACCCACAAGAATTTCTTTGAGGTGATTCTTATAGGAGAAGTCGTTGAAGAAGTCCCACCACTGACTTGGTAATCATCTCCTGCAGTCATCCCTCCCACTTCCTTATTCACTGGAAAAAGAAATGAAGCTTAATGACAAAACAGTATTTGAAATATCAATGACCATGGCCTAATTAGAGTCAAGCCGATGGGCCCTAATTGCATAACTGAAATGCACCTAGTTGAGTTCTTTCTATTGTAACCTGACTATATGTCTCAGCGCTGATTAATATGGCCAAAGCTGAAAACTAAAATGCCATTAATTTATTGTAAATTTTATTAGGCATATCAAAGGATACCAGGAATTACTAGCCATCCGTTGCTACAGATACATTTCATCTATGACTCATGCCAGATTCCTTACAGATTAAGCTTGTTAATTTTACTTTCCGTCAACATTCTTCACAGCATTGCTGAAGCAAGGTCCATGAGCTCTTGTCTAAAATGGATGCTATGAAAAGGACCGGGGAGGGGGTGGAAGCGACGGACAACAGTTACATTAACTACTTTGTCCTTTTAATTCATCTAATTACACATAAGGGAAAAAAGACAGACCATTTGCAGGCTGCCTTGAGTTGGCTTTTCTGCAACGACACGGAGGAGCCAGTGCTTTTGTGGGCTTTTTTCCCCCGTTGTTGTTGTCTTATTAGGGCTCTTTTGTTCAGAGAGATGGCTAAAGCCATTTTCCACAGCCCAGCAAGATGAAACAGTTTCAATAAGGACACAATGTACTTGTTTAAATTACCTTTCAAAATGCTCAGAACCATTAAGGGGCAGGTTCTGCAAATAAAAAAAAGGAGAATTTCTTTTTCTTTATGGTTATAATGTTTTGCCCTAATAACAGCTTTTATTTTATTATAATCCATTAGTTGACAATATTATTCTCTGGAATATTTGGCAGCAATTTTGTTATTACATCACACTTGGAGCACTCATTCCCAGGGCTTGAAACCACAAATCTTCAGCTAATACACTTTCAATTTTGTTAAAATCTATATTTAACTGGTTTGGATGTGAAATATCTCATGGCGGGGGCAGGATGTGCTTTTAATTCAGGCCTGATTAGCTTAACAATTGTCAGAGCTGAGCAGTAATATGAGGCTTATGGTTTGTTTTTTGGGGCTGTGTGTTTTAAACTAAGTAATTTTTCCAATACCATTTCTAGCTCATTCTGGTTACGATTTCCATTTCTCCACTACTAAAAAGCCTAATCTTCCAACTTCCACCCAAAAAAATAAAAAGTTCTTCTCTGTTCAAAGCACTGGCAGTGGGCATCAGATTTAATTAGGAGTACCCAATGTGCCAGCTTGACAACAACATGATGCTACAATATTTTCAGGGTGTTGACAGTAAGTTATAAACAAAAGATTGGAAGTGTGTTGGTAGGGAGGAGCTTCGGTTATGCGGCACAAAATCCTTTTAGATTCTATTATTTGGTGGGCAGGAGGGCAGGAGGTCTGGTCTAGAGGGTAGAGCCTCCATGAGCCTGAAGATAATATCAGAAGGTCGCCAGTTCAAGGACACCGGCAGCTCCCTGAACGGCTGAGAATGGCGAGACCTTGACGCAGCTGACAACCGGGCTGAGTGATTCCACCTGTTCTTGGTGTGAGCAAGAAACGTCTTGGCTGCCCTCCATGTGAGAGATGGAGCTGCTTGTCAGGCTGCGTGGGAGAACTGGAGGCCAGAAGTGAGACCAAACCAGGAAGATCCATCTGTAACGTTGTTGGTTCTTGAAAGAGAGAACCTTTATGATTGTAAAAATCCCCTTGAAGGATTTAGAAACACCTGCCTATGTAAACCGCCTTGAATAAAGTCAGAGGAGTAATACGATGACCAGATGATGATGATGATGATGATTAGACAACTATCAACAAGGTAATTGAGCGGGTGGTGGCATCTCAACTCCAGAGGGTCTTGGATGAAGCGGATTATCTGGATCCTTTTCAATCTGGTTTCAGACTGGGCTTTGGGACGGAAACTGCCTTGGTCACCTCGGTGGATGACCTACGCCAGGGACTGGACAGGGGGAGTGCGTCCCTGTTGGTCCTGCTGGACCTCTCAGCGGCTTTCGATACTATCGATCATGGTATCCTTCTGGGTCGATTGGCTGAGTTGGGAGTTGGAGGCACTGTTTTGCGGTGGTTCCGCTCCTACTTGGAGGATCGGTCCCAGATGGTGGTGCTGGGGGATGCCTGTTCAACACCCTGGCCCTTGAGGTGCGGGGTGCCACAGGGTTCAATTCTGTCCCCCATGCTATTTAACATCTACATGAAACCACTGGGAGAGATCATCTGGGGGTTTGGAGTGGGGTGCCATCAATATGCCGATGACACCCAGCTCTATCTCTCCTTTCCTCCAGACTCCAGGGTGGCAGTTGAGGGCCTGGAGTGCTGTCTGGAGGCAGTGAGGATCTGGATGGGGGCTAACAAGCTGACATTAAATCCAGATACAGAGGCTCTCCTGGTTCAGAAATCCTCAATGCAGGTGCTGGACTATCGGCTTGCGCTGAATGGGGGTGCACTCCCCCTGAAGGAGCAGGTCCACAGCTTGGGGGTCCACCTGGACTCACAGCTGCTCCTGGATTCCCAGGTGGCGGCTGTGGCTAGGGGGGCCTTCGCTCAGCTTCGGCTGGTGCACCAGCTGTGGCCATACTTGGATTGTGCAGACCTGGCCACGGTGATCCATGCCACGGTGACACCGAGGTTAGATTATTGTAACGTGCTCTATGTGGGGCTGCCCTTGAAGATGGTTCGGAAACTGCAACTAGTGCAGAATGCGGCAGCCTGTGTAGTTACTGGAGGTAGGTGCTTTGACTCAGTCAGTCTGCTTCTCCAGCGGCTGCATTGGCTGCCCATTCGTTTCCAGGCCCAATTCAAGGTGCTGGTTTTGACCTTTAAACCCCTATACTGCTCTGGGCCAGGGTATCTTAGAGATCGCCTACTCCCGTACAATCTGGCTCATCCTCTTAGGTCATCAGAGAAGGCCTTTTTACAAGTGCTGCCGCCTAGGGAGGTACGTGGAGCAGTGGCAAGAAATAGGGCCTTCTCAGTAGTGGCACCAACGCTGTGGAATTCCCTTCCCCTTGACTTAAGAATGGCTCCCTCTCTTGAGACTTTTCGGCGAGGCCTGAAGACACTTCTGTTTAAACAAGCCTTCTGAGTTCTTGGCCTTTTTAACATCTTTTCAACATATTTTAATATTTTTTAAATACTTGGTTACAGGTCTGATTCTTTTATGATTTGCTGCTCTATGCTCTTTTTACCTGACTACTTTTTATCTGACTGCTATTTTTATTATATGTGTTAATATGCTTTTATCTGTTTTTAAATTACGTTTTAATCTGTTTTAACCTGTTGTAAGCTGCCTTGAGTCCCTTCTGGGAGAAAGGCGGGGTAAAAATAAAGTTGTTGTTGTTATTATTATTATTATTATTATTATTATTATTATTATTATTATTATTATTATTATTATTATTATTATTATTATTTCTGGGTTCCTTTACTTGCTGGATTGTCAGTGACTTCTGGTTGTCTCCCTTCCAGGCATGAATCAAGCTATTCCAGCTTAGCTTCAGGCAGACTTCATTCATTTCAACCTCCACATCTATACATGCAGTGTGTGAATGAAGTAAAACAGTTTGCAAGTGCATGTGCTGTATAGATTCACTCATCAGAGATCCAAGATGAGCTGTGGCTTCTTATCAAGCATGCACCTAGGGCCCAATCCTATTCAACTTTCCTGCATTGATGCAGCTGTACCAATGTGGTGCTTGTTCGCATACCTTGGGGTTGCTTTGTAGCTGCATCAGTGCTGGAAAGTTGTATAGGATTGGCCCCCTAGTGATAAACCTGGGTTGCCAGAAGCACAGTTTAAAGCAGTAGTATTCAAGCCTGTGGTCCTGGCCTCTGCCTTCTTAAGGGGTGGGGGCAGCCAGGAGACAGGGGGAAGGCAGCGGTACAATCCACAGGATCGCGCTGCTCAGGGCGGCTGCAGGGGCTTGGGTGCACTTCCCCAAGCCTCCTGCAGCCTCCCAGGAGTGCGGGGGGCCCTGAGCAACCTTCGGCAGGGCTCCCCAGGTCAGGAAAAGAGAAAGCGGAGCGAGCATGCCCCGCTCCGCAAAACCAGAAGCAGAGCACCATTGCTCCGCTTTCCCTTCTGAGGGGGCTGCAGGGACTGGGGTGCACCCTCCAGTCCCTGCAGCAGGCCGTCCCTGTGTGCGGGGAGCCCTGCGCGAGCGCCTGCAGGGTGCCCCAGGTCAGGGAAAGGGAAAGTGGGGCGATCACACTCCGCTTCCGCTTTTGCGATGCAATCCTGAGTGATGCAATCCTGGGGATTGCGTCGCTGCCTTTCCCCTGCCCCGCAAAGACTTACTGCAGGTTTCAAACTCCCTGAGAGTTTGAAAAACCACAGGTTTAAAGCATTGGAGAACCTTCAGGAGGCTTCCCTGACTCATCCTGGAGTCGCACAAGACACCCTGCGCTCCAGGTAAGTTGGGGAGCGAATTTGCAGGTGCGGGGGCCACATTATGTGGGGGGGCACCATCACGAACTTTTCCCCTGGGGCATGAGGCTGGGGAGGTCCACTACTGCAAAGGATGAGCCCATTCCTGCCCATTCTTGAGAAGGATTCCAGGTAAGTACACCATGGAACTTGATTGCATTCTCTATTTATACAAAGCAAGCTTTTGTAGAGTCCTTTACCATTTTTCATGCTCCTAGTTGTATTTCCAATGTTCCCTTTGGTTATACTCAGTGTAACTACCAAAGAGTTTTTTGATAGGACTGGGCTGTCAGTCTATCTGAGTCCTGCACTGCCAGAACACATGTTCTAGCAGCACAAAGCCTTCTGCAGTAACACAAAAGCAGGGCCACCATTCAATTTTTCCCAGCCGCTGTTGCAAATGGGCAGAGGTGAAGTACATGCGCCAGCAGCTCCCAGAGGCTCTTGGTAACTTGGCACTGGGTGGATGTTGTGGGTGGGGTGGAGGATGGCCGGGGGTGGTGGATCTAGCAATGGCAGTAGCATGCACCAGGATCCTGTCCCCTCTTTTTGAACTGCTCCACCCCTTTTCTCTTCTCAGACCTATACCAGCTATATACTGTAGCAGGAGGGCAGGAGGTCTGGTCTAGAGGGTTGAGTCTCCATTTGCCTGAAGATAACATCCAAAGGTCACCAGTTCGAGGCCACCGGCACCGTGCGACCTTGAAGCAGCTGACAAGCTGAAGCCAAGCCATTCCATCTGCTCTGAGCATGGGAGGATGGAGGCCAGAATGTGCGACCAGATCAAGAAAGAAACATCTGAATGTTGTGGTTTCTTGAAAGATAGAACCTTTCAAATTGTAAAAATCCCTAAGGGGATTTGAATTGCCTGCCTATGTAAACCGCCTTGAATAAAGTCCAAGGCAATATAGAAATACCACTATTATTATTATTATTATTATTATTATTATTATTATTATTCAACCCATGGGCCACTAGGAGGCCTATGCAGAGATAAGTAGAAAATATTTTTACTCACCTCTAGCAGGCCGCCTGATCGCCCCCATCATAGGATGCAGTGCGCACTCCATCAGTGCAGCTGCATGGTCATTAATGATGGGGGTTAGGATCAGGCCTGAATTTCATGGTACACTGAGCCATGATATTTCCTAATGACAAACAGGGAAGCAAAACTATACATTGAACATAACTCTACCCAGTGCCAGGTTGTTGCAGGCCCTGAGGCAAGGCTCTGCACTGGGGGCCCCCTTTGCACCTTACCTGATCCCAGATGGTGCATTGGGTGCTATCACTGATGCCAGTATTGAAGTTCAGGGGTTAGGCCAGGCAGGCTACCTCCTGGATGAGCAAGCCACCTGACAGTGCCTTACAAACCCAACCGCTGACACTACCCTGATTCTACATATTTGTGTCTGAATAACCCTTCTTCTTCATATACCCTCTGCCATAGAGAACACCCATGCTTAAACAAGTTTATCAGTATGGTGGCAAACCTTACTCTTGCCACTGCCATGCACAAAAAGTCCACTAAAAGCATGCTCCCCGTGCTTACAGCATTTATTTGAAGTGACAGATGGGGGTCACTCAGGGGGGACTCAGGGGGTTCCCAGCATCCCTAATCATAGAGTCCAATGTTTGGTCACTTCAATCAAACAGTGCTCATGAGGGGAGTGGGAAGGACTTAGAGCACATCAAGCTCTCCATGTCTAAAGAAGGTTATTGGATTACAACTAACTACAAGTTTTCAGCCAATGCTTTAAGTTTTCAGCTTTGCTTTAAATTAATTTATCAATGAATAGAAATCAGTAGTGCAATTTAGCAACACAACTGATATTTATTGAAACCAGTTGTTTGTCGTCAGAATGATGTATGTTGCTGAGGGTAATACTCAATCAGTTTGCATCAAGCTGTTCAGTGTTCAGATCACAAAGTCCAAATCTGCTTGCCAGGCAGGTCTGGGCTGATGTACTTTGCTCAGCCAATATGTTCCAGTAACAGCATCTTTGCTTTGAAGCTGAAAGTTGAGATACGTCCTCCCTGCTGAGTTAGGCTCCTTCCAGAGCAAAAGTGATGGTTGCGTTAATCCTTTATGCGCTGGAGAGAAACACAGAGTCTGCTTGTCAGTTAATTAACCTTTGCTAGAAAGTCAATTGGTGAACTATACTTGCTAGCCAGAAGGAATGGGATTCTGGGGAACAGTTAGTTCTCAATGAGGTTGCCTACAGTTGTACACATGTAGACTTCCCTCCTGATCAAAATCCCAGATCATGCATGGTTCCCACTTGGGTAGAAAACGCACATGTGTTCAGCTGGGTGCATGTAGTTTCCTTTTCCACAGTATAACAAGGTGTCAGGAAGTGAAGCTGCAGTGGTACAAAGTGGTAAAATGTCCCCCTTTTGAGCGATAAAGTGTTTGAAAGCCAATTGCCAGCTTCAAGCCTGAGCATTTTACTGTTGTAGGGCTTTTCACATGTTAAATTGTACACAGATACAATCACTGTTGGCCTGCACCTGAGTTCCGGGGGGGGGGGGCAGATAAAGAGCTTGCAGGGCCCACATCCAGCCCACAGGCTTTATGTTTGACACCCCTGGGCAAGAACATTCACTTGAGGAGCTGAAGCCTAGTAGAATCCCCCCAGATTGAATGCACTTTAATCCAGAGTTAGATGTATAGACATACACAAAGAAAATAAGATGGCAGTCAGTGTAATAAAAAGCAAAACGTGTTCTAGCCTATATTAAATGAGAATAATCCTAACCTATTTGAATCCTAACCTAACCAACTTTCCAGCACCAAGGTAAGGGCAATGCAACTCCAAGTTCAGGGAACAAACATTGCCTTACCTTGAGGAGGCCTCTGTGACTGCCCCCCAACTGCAGGATACAACACAAGCCCCACTGGCCCAGCTATGCCAGTGCTGGAAAGTTGGATAGGATTGTGTCCAAAGTGTGACCTAAGTGTGTCAATTAGCAGGTGCTTATCACTTACTTACTTGAATCCATGGCAAAGAGAAATGGGTTAAAAATTGAATGTCCTCTCTACCTATTGTGGTTCATAGAGGCAGGCCACGAGATTCCTCTTTCTCCAGCTCTTTGGCTGTAGACTGAAACCACAAGCAAAAACACACCCAGCACCAACATTAGATGGATTCTTACTTCCAAACCGAGTGGCATAATTGGCCCTAGAACACTGGCAAGGAGAACAGCATAGACCCAGGGCTGCTGAGATGGTTTTCTGGTACAGAACACAAGTGGAACCTGTAACACAATGTTGCAGTGTATCCCTAGCCTCTAAGAGGAGTGTGCCAGTTCAGGGCTCTAACCAGTCTCGTAGCAGTGTTCAGGTCTGGCAGCGACCAGACCCCAGATGTCAGAGGGCTCCAGCCTCCAGCTAAAGATTTCAGGGGACTCCTGACAAGTTGATTCCCATAGATGTTCTCCAACTTGAGTGGCCCTGAGAGAGTTCTTCCACCACTATCCTACCCAAGCTGTGGGCACAGAATTTGGCTCAGGGATCAGCAGAGGATTCTGCTATGCTATGCTGACCCATAACACTGGCCCGAGGGGGGGTGGGGGGTTTGCTAACTCTTGGCTAAGCAGCTCTCTTTGCTCCCTACATATCTTGTTCATTGTTTCATAATGATCAATTAAAACAACAACTTCATTTGATAATCTCTGGACCAAGTCCACATAATGAAGGCACAAAGGTACAAGTAATGGTGGTTGTTACCAGCCTTCACAAACAACAGAATTAAGTGGATAAAGTCCTGTGAAAGTAGAATGGATTGTACCTTTTCAGGTTGCAGATGGGGATTAGGCTTCAAATGCCTCCAAAGGCTCTGCAACTGGTCCAGGAGAAAGAATACTGTGCAAGAGTCTTTCTTGCTGGTCATAGAAGGTTTCTTTTTCTTTTTTAACTTGATGGAAGAGGAATGTGCTCTTCTTAATTCAGGAAGCACAATATGACACCCATCATGCTGTGGTATGAAGTGGTACAGTATGCTCTACCACCTCAGGATTCTAGCACTTTCTTTTGTTGCATGTGTAAAATCTGACTCTTTTTAGAAGCACTAAAAGGCATTTTTGCCTGAGCTGGGCTTCAGCCTTTGAGGTTAAGCAATCATTTGACTTCGGTGCTGTATGTTATATTTGGAGGGTATTTTTATTCTGTTGGATTTCATGTAATTTTTTTTGTTTGTTGCACTGCTTGGCAGTGGTGTCACTAGGATTTGCATTGCCCTGTGTGGGAGGCCAGCATGTCACCCCCATGATGGACCTCCTCCCATGCAGTGGGCGGGGCAAGTGGTAGGCATGGTGATGTACCATTGCCCCTACCTACTTTTTTTTGTTGTTGCTATAACTTTAGATAAAACACAGAAATTTCAATGTGGTTTTTTAAATTGCATTCTGCTGTAAATTACACATCGAATGGTATATAACTTGATGGTATTATTCCTACAAATTGTGATTTTAGCTATTTTAGTCACTAGCAGTGTCACCTCCCCCCCCCGTGTCACCTTACTAACACCTTATTGGTTCCATGCTGTGTCATAATAACATCTCATTGGCTCTTCAAACAATCAGTTTCATTAGTCCATTTTGAATTAAGGAAATGTACTTTTTTGTTCCATAAGATAGTTGCATTTTTGTTTTCTGATATTTTGGCCATAACTTTTGATAAAATTGAGGTATTTCACTCTGGATTGTTTTATTGAATTCCACTGTAAATTGCACATTGAATGGTATGTAACATGATAGTATTATTCCTAGAAATCGCGATTTTAGCGATTTTGGTCACTAGTGCGTGTCACCCCACCTCATGTGTCACCCAGTGCAGCCCGCACCTCCCTAGCAATGCCCCTGTTGCTTGGTGAAGGTAACATTTTGCACCTGCCATTTCCTCACCTGAGCTCTTAGAATGGGTGAATTGGAAACCTACATAAAACACAACATTGTAGTTTCCTGTGATCTCTCATATTTTAAAAGAAATCAGAAATTGCTTTTGTGAATGGGGCACCCAAAAACTTTAACATGGATGAACTTATAAAGTTATTACAAAGACATTCAACATATGGGATCATTAAGAACTCATGTAATGTGGTGTGTTTCAAGGCCTTGACTAGACAGCTGTTTTGTTTGGGTTTGTTTGCTGTCTGCATTTGTTCAATGGGCAGCTTTTTACAAACATGCAGAGCACATGAAATCTGTGTGCTACGCATGGCAACTAGAGCAAAATTAAAGTGATCTTGATTCCTTCACCAAATCTAGCCCTCGTCTTTTTAATGGTAATGCATTTTCCGCTGAGTGACTCTGTCAATGCAAATAGAGAGAAGCTATAGAGATCCAACACAAATAGCTCTTTTGATATGCTTTCGGATAAGGCCAGCCTTTCGCAGTGGCAAAATGAAGTCCATTCGGTGCATTGTAGCATCCATGTATTGGACCATTGAACACCATGTGTGGCCATTAGAAATAAAAGCAAAATCAATAGGGTTTCATTAAAACAGCAGGCAATCAGGGCTACGGCACTAGCTTAATTACAGTTTCAGTAGCATTTGCTTTAATTGGAAAGAATAAAAGAAGTGAAGTGGAGTGAATGAAGAAATTAGCATATCTATCACTGTTGTCACAATGTACCATGGCCTTAAAGCGCTGTTTGCTCTTTAGTATCACAGGAGCTTTGTGAAACTCAGGGGGAAAAAATATGGAAAGCCAATTAGCAAATAATCAGATTGCACCTTTGTGAAATTCTAATTAAAGTTTCTTATAGCCTTGAGAATGTGCTTTTAAAAATCTTTATTAGATATAATTTAGAATATGGTTGTTCATTATAACAGTTGGTAGAAAAATACATGTATAAATCATGAATGGAAAAACTAGCTCTTTGTGCTCAGTGTTTGCTATATATCTCACACATATATGAAGTTAAATCAAATCAGCAGCAGAGAACTCATCATGCTGTTTAGATGCCTTTGGGGACTATATTTGTTGTTCAGTGGTTGACCAATGAATGAAGAAGAACATGAAGACCAAAGCAAACCTTGAATGTACTTGCAAAGAGAAGCACAGACCTGAGCGCATGCAAGTTGGAGCACAGTGGCAGAGGGGCTGAGTCAGAAAGCTCATGTAGTGTGCAGTAACAATGAGCAGCCTAATACTATTCTCCCCCCCACCCCCCAACCCCCGTCCATAGGTTGCTGTACCATCTACAGAGCATGAACTGCATGCTGTGGTGAGATGGTCAACCAGGTGTCCTGGAAGTAGTAAGTGAAAATATTTTATACTTACCTCTCCATAGGCCGCCTGGCTGTCCATGGATCTCCTCAGACCCACACCAGGTGATTTGCTGGTGTTCATCTGAGGTCTGGGCCAGGAAAGGGGATAGGATCTGGCACATGCCACTGATGCCTTCTTCCTGTCCCGGGTTCTTGCCCTGAACCTCTCTGATTCTCCCCCAAATCAAGTATGACCCACCCTACTCCACCTTACGTGCTCCAGTGTGGCCTGGGTGGGCTGTTGCCTGGTGTGCAGAACCTCCAACTGTTTGTGCTGGTGGCTCCGGAGTACCTGACAGCAGTGTGCCTTTCATGCCACCATAACTGGACTTAAAAATCAGCTGTTTGCAAGATCTGCTGCCATAGGCCCAGGAAAAGATTGAGCCACAAGAGACTGAACTATGAATCAGAATTTCCCCATTTTGAATCTTGGCTCTGCTCTGAATTCTTATTAGGAGGTCTTAAGTAAGCCACTCTGCCGCATCTACCCAGCTGCAATACTGGGATATCTCACCTTACTCACCTTTTAAGGTTGCTTTAAGGACAACTAGGCCTCTGAGAAATGGGTTGCAGTGGGTACATAGGAGCCAAAAAAAGGCAGTCTGGGAACCAAATTCACATTTGAAAGGAGAAGAGAAGGGGCCCAAAAGAAACTTTGTACCCCCTGATAAAATTCCTCCTAGTGGCTTTGACAACAAATTTATATGAAGTACTTTACACAATCTGCTAATGCTTTATAAGACAATATTGTTATACAAACGGATGACTGTTTTGTCGTCACTGAAGGTGGAGGCCTGGTGGGACTCTTACCTTGATATCCATTTAAATTCTTACTTATCCTTAAGGAGTTCAAGATAATACAGGAGTCCTTGCCTATAAAGCCCTACTTGGTTTGGGACCTGGTTACTTGAAGGATTGCCTCCTTCTGCATTAAGCTGCTCATACATTGCAGTCTTCATCTGAGGCTCTGTTATGCCTTCCACCATCAACCAAGCTTCACTCGGTGTGGATGCAGCGCTGGGTTTTTCAGCAGCAGCACACATGTTATAGAACTTCCTCTTCCATGACACCCAGCTGGCTCTTTCATTGCCTCACTGTAAGTAAGCCATCAGGTTATGTCCCACTAGCTTCAAAGTTATGTGTCTTTTTGTTTCTCCTAATGTTTGCTTACAATATGCGCTGTTGCTTTGCCTTCAACCTTGTTTTTATTCTATAATCTATATCATAAGCCACCTTGGTGGTCCTCCAAATGGAACGAGATAAGTAGCATATCAATATCTTAAAGAAATACAGTGATGCCTCGCAAGACGAATGCCGCGCGCAACGAAAAACTCGAAGAGAAAGCGTTTTGCGATTTTTTTGGTGACTCGCAAGACGAATTTTTCTATGGCCGTGCTTCGCAAGATGAATTTTTTTTGCATTTTTTGTTTGTTTGTTTGGTTTGGCTTCGCAAGACGAAATTTTCGCAATACGAAACGACTCGCGGAACGAATTAATTTCGTCTTGTGAGGCATCACTGTAATAAGTACAGCACTGATGAGTTATCGCTGTATCATAGTGGTAGTCACTACTATAGATCAATGTTTAAGTGAATGACAGCCCAATCCTGAGCTGCCCGGCGTGCTGGACTGCCATGGTGCCAAAATGGCTGCTGTGGCATCCTATCAGCATTTGGGCAGCTGGTGCAGTGTAAGGATGCCTCAGGTTGGGCCGCGAGGCCCAAATGATGATCCGAATCCCACCCCCTCCCTTCCCCACCACTCCTGCCTTTGCACTCTGCCCGCCCCGGAACACTTCCTCCCTCCACCCCAGCTTAACCTCTTTGCCGTCTGGTGCTCCAAGCGACCACCAGGCGGTGGACCAATGGCCTACAACCGGCACTGTCCTAGCACGGGCTCGTGCCGGGCCAGCTTCAGCACTGGGCTGGCACTAATGCCCACAAACATGCCTTATGGCACGCTTGCAACAGTGCATGCTGGTGGTGAGCTGGCACGCGCTCAGTAGAATTGGGCCCTGAGTTTCCACTTCAGATTTAATTTTGGCTTTGTGCTTACGGCATGGCTTTGCCTTCTGAGCCTCTCCCCCTCCCCCATCTTTTGACATAAGTATAATAACATTGGCCTAGCTTTACTGAGATAATGTATGTGAAGCACTTGGCAGTGATACTTGCTCATCTAGTTCATTATGCCTTGTGGCCCACTTTAACACTTGTGGCCCACTTTAACACATCCCTAATGCCCTAAAATGGTTAGCAACCTTCAGTCTCGAAAGACTATGGTATAAGCCTACAGCACCCAGTATTCCCAGGTGGTCTCCCATCTAAGTACTAACCAGGCCTGGCCCTGCTTAGCTTCCGAGATCAGACGAGATCAGGCATGTGCAGGGTAACAGTTGCTGCTCTATTGACAACAAATGCCCTACTGACAACAAGTGGGTACTGTAGCAAAGTATATAACTATGGAATTTACATGGCAAGGCCGATATTCAAATTCCTACCCATCCAAAAGGACTGTGGGCAAACCACTCTCAGCCTTCTCTGGGTGGGTAGTGAATAAAGCGATTGCACATTGTATTTCTCTAGAAATAGTTTATTACTATGATTCACTAACATTGTGCAACACAAATTGTCATGATGCAGTTTGGGGCTTGTGAACCTGTTTGCTGGAGGCTACCAGCATTCACTTCTGGGCACTGCTACATTGGGGGGGGGGGGGTGGCGAGAAAAGGACCTGATGCTTTTGTTGAATGAAGTTGTGAAGTGGCAGAGAAATTGTGACAACTCTTAATTCCACAGAAGTATGCACCCGCTAAGAGGCTAGCAATGTCCAGCATGCTCTTCGGGCATGATATAAGCAGCTGTACTGGGTACTGCAAGCCACTCAATACTGTGTAAACAACTCCCCCACTTCCTCACTGCCTTATGACATTTTTCGGTAAGGGCATCAGTGGGTTTTTCTCATGCACCCACAATTACCCAGTGGTAGATGCTCATATCCTCCTCCCGGCGCACATACACATGAGTGCTGTTGGTATATTTCCTTTAATTGTTTTAACTTTGTACAGCAGTTTCTATGCACTTCCTTCTAAATCAGAAGCATGTACCACGG
The DNA here is from genome assembly GCF_035046505.1 of Tiliqua scincoides. NCBI lineage: Eukaryota > Metazoa > Chordata > Lepidosauria > Squamata > Scincidae > Tiliqua > Tiliqua scincoides. Next base: position 173,732,451 of record NC_089823.1, read on the forward strand.
ACATGCTGCAGTCAGGAGTAGGCATATTTGGGCCTCATTTATTACAGGGAAAGAGTTAAATATGTACTTAATTCCCTCACTTTGTAAACAATGGCAGAAATGTTTTGTCTATCCTAACCTCTTTAGTCTCAGACCTCTGACCTTGGCAAGACACAGAAAGGTGTTTTTTATCCTTCCAGATGCTTTCCTTAAATTTCCCCAGCATCATTGTCTCACATCCTTCAAAAATATTACTTGTGACTTCAACATTTGTCAGATGCTCCACCAAGACCAGGAAGGTGGAATCCTCCCATTGCAGTGTACGGGGAAAGTCACAGGCAGAAGACAGCTTGCAAAAATTGATACCCGTATGCCAATCAGATTCATCCCAAGGAAACAGGATATGAGAACCTCAGACAGCAAATGTTGTACGAAATGACGGCAGTAATGAAAAGTGACTGGAAATTAATTGTTACTTCTGTACTGTTTTATGCTCAGTGGCATAAAGCCAGCCTCTTAGGGAGCAACTATTGAATTAGCAATGTACTATATCTGCCTTTTCACCAGAGATTTCTCGAAGGGTAGAAATACCTGTATTTATCATCGATGCAGTAAGAGGACGTTCTCCCATAGACAAGTAGCCTCCGACAAGTAGCTTGCTTTGCTTGACAGCCTCGCTCGTAATCAAATGTTTAAAGTATACTTCAACCACCTTAGCAGTTAAAAACAATTTTTAATTGAAAATATGCATTTGTAATGGCAAATGGAAAGATTTTCTATAATAGCAGTAACAGACCCATTTTCTAATAAGACTGAACAATACAGTTTGATGACTGAAGCATCTGTATATAGCTACATACAGCATTTCTGTACTGCAAGCTGCCAATTTATTTCAGCAGCGAAAAGCTTGATTTATTGTTTGTAGCATTACCATCTGTTGTAGTTATTACAGAAATTATATATAAACCAGTTAGTAAACACTTTGCCCCATTGTCTGTTGTTTTGATAATCACCCATAATAACATCTAGCATCAATATGGTCTTTAAACCCAATTTGGGAGTTAATGGAATAAGAGGAGGCAGTCAGTATATGCACTGGGGTAATGTCATTAGGAATGTTTGTGAAGAACAAATTAAATCAGTTGTAAATTGCACTCTCAAGTCAGCCAGAAAACCAGTCTTGTTCAGGAGAAGGGATTTATATTTTAACCTCGTGCAGAAAATGCACTTAAGCAGATTAAAATAAAATAGGGACTTCGTCGATGGATGTAAATGGTAATTGCTGCAGCTCTAATGGCTTCCTGTTGGCTATGTCATGCAGTGGGCACAGCTATTTTAAAGTTAACCAGTGCTTGAGGTCATACTTTTACAGATTCAGCCATTAAACAGGGCTAGACATGTCACTAAATGGCTGATTATTCAAATGATGGAGCTGCTCCAAACTTATCCGTGTCGTATTTTGAACACAGGATGTGTGTGCGTGTGTGTACTTTTTGTCTTTTAAAGGTACAGTTGAAATAAATAGAGATGAAATGAATTCAAGTAGAAGTCAATGGCAAGCACTATTTGGGGGTGTCAGTTGCTCATCATGGTAGATTCAGCATTTTTTCCAGGCAAGTCGAGTTATGATGCAATAATGCCTATTTGGTTTCCCTTTGTGTGATAAGCAAATAGAAATGCATGTTCAAAGTTTAATCTCCAAAGAAATCTCTAAACAGTTATACTGGATGTAAACGTGGTGCTTATGTGAAAATGCATTTGTCAATATATGGAATGCGCGTGAATGTGAACAAAATGAATCAGAACAGTGTTCAGTTGGTAACGTCATAAAACACGGTTATGGCTGCTTGCAGTCACGTGACTTGTCTGCTTAATTGTTGTGTGGGAATTATTCCAACAGGCATGTGACAGATTTATAACTCATCCATTCCAAAATGAAAATCTCCTACAAATTAGCTTTCTTGATAGTTGACTGCTACAGTTTCAAAGCCAGTCTTGACAATTGCTGTTGCAAGACAAACCAAATGAGCTACTGAAGTATTTCATACACAGAAGCATGGTTTTGAAAAGGTAAGACCAGGGGTGTCATCAGAGGTCAGGCACCGGGCAAGTGTCTACACCTATCGGAGGGCAGCCTGCCTGTACTCAGATCAGGGGCTAGTGCAATCGGGGTGGATAGTGGTCCCCAGTAACCTAAAATCAGCCCTGGTAAAACAGTGCCTTGGAAAGCTGTTAGCTTGACATTATCATTAATATAGAACTGTAGTTGCCTAGTATGCTAGCTCTTCTGAAAGAGAAATGGTAGAGTCTCTGACAAAGCCCATAACTACCACTCAGACTTACACAGGAAGCTACCTTGTACTAGGCAATTGATCTAACTTGCTCAGTATTTTCTACATTGACTTGCAGGACTTCAGACAAACGGCTTTCCCAGATCTACCTGGGGATGCTAGGGACTGGGATTTTCTGCATGAGCTTTCACACTGAGCTACCGATCCTCTCCAGTCTGATTTGAGCTGAACAGTGCAATATTATAACTTAAGAACATAAGAACAGCCCCACTGGATCAGGCCATAGGCCCATCTAGTCCAGCTTCCTGTATCTCGCAGCGGCCCACCAAATGCCCCAGGGAGTAAACCAGATAACAAGAGACCTGCATCCTGGTGCCCTCCATTGCATCTGGCATAGCCCATTTCTAAAATCAGGAGGTTGCACATGCACATCATGGCTTGTAACCCGTAATGGACTTTTCCTCCAGAAACTTGTCTAATCCCCTTTTAAAGGCGTCCAGACCAGATGCCGTTACCACATCCTGCGGCAAGGAGTTCCACAGACCAACCACACGCTGAGTAGAGAAATATTTTCTTTTGTCTGTCCTAAACCTCCCAACACTCAATTTTAGTGGATGTCCCCTGGTTCTGGTGTTATGTGAGAGTGTAAAGAACATCTCTCTATCCACTTAATCTTCCCATGCATAATTTTGTACGTCTCAATCATGTCACCCCTCAGGCGTCTCTTTTCTAGGCTGAAGAGGCCCAAACGCCATAGCCTTTCCTCATAAGGAAGGTCCCCCAGCCCAGTAATCATCTTAGTTGCTCTCTTTTGTACCTTTTCCATTTCCACTATGTCCTTTTTGAGATGTGGCAACCAGAACTGGACACAATACTCCAGGTGTGGCCTTACCATCGATTTGTACAATGGCATTATAATATTAGCCGTTTTGTTCTCAATACCTTTCTAATGATCCCAAGCATAGAATTGGCCTTCTTCACTGCTGCCGCACATTCGACACTTTCATCGACCTGTCCACCACCACCCCAAGATCTCTCTCCAGATCTGTCACAGACACTTCAGAACCCATCAGCCTATATGTGAAGTTTTGATTTTTTGCCCCAATGTGCATGACTTTACACTTACTTACATTGAATACAATGGTTGGCAACCTTCAGTCTCGAAAGACTATGGTATAAGCCTACAGCACCCAGTAGTCCCAGGCAGTCTCCCATCCAAGTACTAACCAGACCTGACCCTGCTTAGCTTCCGAGATCAGATGAGATCGGGCATGTGCAGGCCATTTTGTTGCCCATTCTGTCAGTTTGGAGAGATCCTTCTGGAACTCCTCACAATCACTTCTGGACTTCACCACTCAGAAAAGTTTTGTGTCGTCTGCAAACTTAGCCACCTCACTGCTTACCCCTTTCTCCAGGTCATTTATGAAGAGGTTGAAAAGCACCGGTCCCAGGACAGATCCTTGGGGCACACTGCTTTTCACTTCTCTCCATTGTGAAAATTGCCCATTGACACCCACTCTCTGTTTCCTGGTCTTCAACCAGGTCTCAATTCAGGAGAGGACCTGCCCTCTAATTCCCTGACTATGGAGTTTTTTCAGTAGCCTTTGGTGAGGGACCTTGTTGAACGCCTTCTGAGAGTCCAGGTACATAATGTCCATGGGTTCTCCCGCATCCACATGCCTGTTGACCTTTTCAAAGAATTCTAAAAGGTTCATGAGGCAAGACTCACCCTTACAGAAGCCATGCTGATTCTCCCTCAGCAAGGCCTGTTGGTCTATGTGTTTTGAGATTCTTTGATGAGGCATTCCACCACCTTACCTGGTATAGATGTTGGGCTGACCGGCCTATAGTTTCCCGGGTCCCCCCTCTTTCCCTTTTTAAAGATCGGTGTGATATTTGCTATCCTCCAATCTTCTGGCACCGTGGCCGTTTTGAGGGACTAGTTGCGTATTTTAGTCAAGAGATTGGCAACTTCATTCTTCAATTCCTTAGTAACTCTTGGGTGGACGCCATCAGGGCCTGGTGACTTATTGATCTTTAATTTATCAGTAAGGTCTGAAACATCTTCTCTTTTAACCTCTATCTGACTTAATTCCTTGTCAGGAGAGGCCATTTAGACAGCGGTATCTGCTTGAGGTCTTCTGCTGTGAAGACAGATGCAAAGAACTCATTTAATTTCTCTGCCGTCTCTAAGTCTCCTTTTAAGTCTCCTTTTATCTCCCCTTTCCCTCCCTCATCATCCAGAGGGCCAACCGCTTCTCTGGCGGGTTTCCTGCTTCTAACATATTTGAAGAAGCTTTTATTATTCCCCTTAATGTTGCTGGCCATGTGTTCCTCATAGTCTCACTTGGTGTCCCATATCACCTTCTTACATTTCTTTTGCCACAGTTATGTTCCTTTTTATTCTCGTCATTAGGGCAAGACTTCCATTTATGGAAGGAAGCTTCCTTGCCCTTTATGGCCTCTCTAACTTGGCTGGTTAGCCATGCAGGCAGCCTCCTGGACTTAGTCGAGCCCTTCTTTCTTTGCAGTATACACCTCCGCTGGGCCTCCATTACTTTTATTTTGTAGCAGGAGGTCTGGTCTAGAGGGTAGAGCCTCCGTCTGCCTGAAGATAACATCCACAAGGTTGCCAGTTCGAGGTCACTGGCACCGTGCGACCTTGAAGCAGCTGACAAGCTGAAGCTGAGCCATTCCATCTGCTCTGAGCATGGGAGGATGGAGGCCAGAATGTGAAGCCAGATTGGAACGAAACACCTTGAATGTAGTGGTTCTTGAAAGAAAGAACCTTCTCTCAAATTGTAAAAATCCCTATTTAATAAGGGATTTAAATAAAAGCCTGCCTATGTAAACCGCCTTGAATAAAGTCTTGAATAAAGACCAAGAAAGGTGGTATATAAATACCTGTTGTTATCATTGTTATTATTTTAAGCAGCCTCCATGCACTCTGGAGAGATTGGACTCTTTTTATCTTCCCTTTCAACCTCCTTCTAACCAGCCTCCTTATTTGAGGGAAGTCCGCACATCAGAAGTCAAGGGTTTTTGTGAGAGATTTGCCCGGTATTCTTCCCCCGACGTGCATGTTGAAACGGATCACAGCATGATCACTGTTCCCCAACAGCTCCGTAACATTGACATCTCTAACCAGGTCCTGAGTACCGCACAATATTAAATCCAGAGTCACCTGTCCTCTGGTGGGCTCCATGACTAGCGGCTGTAAGGCACAGTCATTTAACATGTCAAGATATCCGGTCTCCTTTTCGTGACCAGAACACAAATTGACCCAGTCTATATGAGGATAATTGAAGTCCCCCATGATTACAACCCTGTCCTTCCTTGTCACCTCCCTGATCTGTTTCCTCATTTCAAGGTCCCCTTCCGCTTTCTGGTCTGGAGGACAATAGTATGCCCCCAGTATTACATCGCTCCTCAGGCCTGGTAATTTAACCCACAAGATTCTATGGTAGAGTCTGACCTGCCTTCAGTCAGTCTCTTCTTCAGTCTCTTCTTCAGTGTCTCAGTCTCTTCTTCTTCTTCTTCAGTCTCTACTTTGCTGGATTCTATCCCTTCCTTAATGTAAACGGCCACCCCACCTCCAACACACCCCTCCCTGTTGAGACCCCAACGTTCCCCAGTGCCTAACAAATCTAAACCCCTCCTCCCTACACCGCCGTCTCATCCACACATTGAGACCCCTGATCTCCGCCTGCCTAGCTGACCCTGCAAGTGGAACAGGTAGCACTTCAGAGAATGCTACCTTTGAGGTCCTGGCTTTCAGCTTCCTACCTAATAGCCTAAATTTAGCCTCCAGGACCTCCCGGTTACACTTGCCGACATGCACCACAACCGCTACCTCCTCCCCAGCACTGTCTACCAGCCTGTCTAGACGAGAAGTGATGTCTGCACCAGGCAGGCAAGTCGCCATGTGGTCACAAACCCCCCCATGTTTCTAATAATCGAATCCCCCACTACAAGAAGCCCCCGACCCCCCTTGCGCCGAGGAGTATCCTGAGTGCGTTCGGATACAGGCCCGTCCCCTGGAGAAGGGGTCCCCCCTAGGGGATTGTTTCCCTCCTCTCCAGGATGACATCCTCCAGCCCCAAGACTTCCCACAAGGGCAGCCGAGGAGCTGCACACCTGAGGTTGGGACGAAGCCTGATCGTCCCCAGAAGTCTCCCCATGGTCCTTCTCTGCCTGCCTCTGCTTCTCCAGGTTGGCCACTAAGACTTCAAGGGAGCAGACATGTTCCCTGAGTCCCTGGAGCTCCTTGCACTGAGGACACACCCATGACTTATGCCCCAGAGGCATATAGCCATACATGTGGCACTCAATGCAAAACACTGGATAGCCCCTACCCTTCTGCTGGCTGTCTGACTGCATAGCTTTTTTGTTTGTTTGTTTGTTTAGGGGTACTTAAAAACCCTTCACTGGTTTGCTGCCCTCTTCTCAAGGGAAGAGAAGGGCAGTGTCTGGGGCCCTGGCTTCCTCGCCCTGCTGCTGAACTCACACAGACGCTAAGCTCATGGTGCCCTACCTGGCACTTTGTTCCCGAGGCACTAGGTTTCCCAGAGGCCACATGCGCTTCTACAGAGAGGCTCATGCAGTGGCAGGCACTAGCTTTATACTCCCAGCTAGCTCCTCCTCCCTCCTTCCTTGCTAATTGAAAAGGGACTGATCTTGCCAGGTGAGATTTCCCTGAATGGGTTGCTTGGATTTGCCTAATGGGGCTCTTATCAACTCCTAAAGGTCAATTGCTATGACCTAAAGGACAAGGACTATGCTAAATTGTCCTGGCTGGGTGGGAACTGGCCCTTCCTAGGTTCTTATCCTCCTACTTCAGCTCTCTTAGGCTGGACTGTTTTTTAACCTCAAGCTGCTTTTTATTTGAGTTCAAACTGCACAGGTTTAAGAGTTTTTTGGGCTTGGCAGAACTTACATACCAAGGTTTAAATCCTGTTTTGCCCTGTTTATAAAATAGACACCAAGTGTGCTTCTCCCCCCCCATTACTCTCTTCTCTGTTTAGTTTGAGCTCTAGCTCTCTATCTAAATTATACCTCCTGCTTTTATTAAGTGTGCACCTTTATTTATTTATTGCTCTCACCTAGATCTTGTGTCCCAATTTACTGAACCTTTAGATTATGTTCTAACTTAGATTAAGTTTAACTTGGGTTAAGTATAGGGTTAATTTAAACAAAGTAGAAAAACTTGCTTTCCACTTTATCCTCTTATGTTTAATTTACTTTTCCAAGTTCCTGTACCTTGGGCCCTTACTCACGAGTAGGACTCTGCTCGTACTCAGAGTAGACCTATGTACACACTCACGTATATATTTTTATTGCCCTCACCTAGCTCCTGTGCCCCAACTTGCTGGACCTCAGACTCCCTCCCTCTGGTTAGATTAGGTGTTAACTTAGGTAAAGCTTAGGTAAAGTTAAGCTAAAGGTAAATCTATATTTCAATGTTGGTTTAAGATTGATTTAAGGTTTGAAGACAAAGACTTAGAAAGAGTACACTTACCTTCTCTTTCTCCTCCTCCTCCTCTTCACAACTCAGAGAGTCCTCCCACTTCTTCTCCAAAACTCAGAGGTCCACTTGCCTTCTCCTTGCACAGATGCTAAGCTCATGGTGCCCTACCTGGCACTTTGTTCCCGAGGCACTTGGTTTCCCAGAGGCCACATGCAATTCTGCCTCTTCCATTCATTGGTGACTCCTGGAAGGAACCTCTCCATATGCACTGATTGCATGTTTATCATTGTATTAAATTAATTACATGTACAGTATATATCACCTTTCTTCCATGATACCTAAACGGTATATATAAAACTTAAAGATTGGACTCTTGGGGGCACAATCCTAACCAGATCTACTCAGAAGTAAGTCCTATTTTGTTCAATGGGGCTTACTCTCAGGAAAGTGTGGTTAGGATTGCAGCCTTAAAGTGATAAACCTTATACCTTTGATCTGATCTCATACAAACTAAGGGCCCAATCCTGAACTTGGCACGCCAGCTCACCACTGGCATGCAGTGTCACAAACATGCCGTGAGGCATGTTTGCAAGCCTTGCCGTGGGCCCAGTGCCGGAGCTAGCCCAGTGAGAGCCTGTGCTGGGTCAGCTCCGGCACTGGGCCCACAGTCCATCACCCAGTGCTCTGTGTGAAGCACTGGGTGGCAGAGAGGTGAGACAGGGAGTGGCACAGGGGTGGGGGGGAGGCAGGGGAAAGGCATTCCAGGTGGGCAGAGGGCAGGGGAAAAGCATGATGGGGGAGGGAGCGGGATGGGAGGGGGTGGGACTAGTGAAGCTAAGCTCCACCAGATCCAGAGACCCGTGTCAGGTCACTCAGCCTGACACGGGACTCCTTGATTCTGCGCTGGCTAAAGAGCTGCCACAGAATCAAGTAGCCCCACTGTGGGGCTACTTCCCTTACGCAAGGGAAGGGATGAAAGTTTCCTCCCTCAAGTAGCCAATGGTGGCTGCCTAGCGCGCTCAGAATTCTGTGATAGCCATTTTGATGCCCTGGAAGCCCCACGTGCCAGGCAGCTCAGGACAATGGCATCACTAGGATTTGCGTCACCCGGTGCGGGAGGCCTGCACATCACTCCATGCAGTGGGCGGGGCAATGCCCCAGGTGGTGGGCGTGGATGTACCATCGCCCCACCCCCACTGGTTTTTCAGCTGTACCTTTTGTAGAACACAGATATTTCAAAGTGGTTTGTTTCATTGCATTCTGCATGAATTTATGCATTGATTGATATATAACATGATGGTATTATTCCTCCAAACTCTGATTTTAGTGATTTTGAAAGCTTGTAGAGTCATACACACACACCCCATGTCAACTTACTAGCACCTTATTGCAGCAGTTCCCAAACTTTTAGCACTGGGACCTACTTTTTAGTATGACAAATCTGTCCAGGACCCATTGGAAGTGATGTCATAGCCAGAAGTGACATCATCAAGCAAATTAAAATAAATAATTATAAATAATTACATTAAAATAAAATAAATAATTAAATAAGGGGGAGCCAGTCCTGTTCCACCAAGTGAATTTTCTCTGTAGTCTGCCTGCAATAACACCCCCCCCCCCAAAAGAATCAGTGAGATTTCCAGCTCTCCCCAGTGCCCAGTTTAAAGTTCTTCTATTTCAAGCATATCAAGATAAAGACCTACCTGGCTTTACAAGTGCAAAATAGAAAATATTCCCCTTACCAGTTCAAGCCTCTTTTTGTCCTTTTTAGTGGGGGGGGGGGAGGCTGCCTTCTGGAGCATTTGTTGCACTCCAGCTCCATCAGATTGGAACCATTCTGGTGTCCTCACATTCCCCTTTGCCTGACCTGACCACCAGCCAAGGCACGTCTGCCTACTCATGAGTAAATGTGACCGTGAGGCTGCTTAGTTTTCTATAGGGCTCAATAGACTCGCAGCTGGGAGGGAGGGATGTTCTTCACGGGTGTTTTGGGGAGCTGAATTCATTGGATTGGGACCATTCTGGTGTTGTTGGATTCCTCTCAGCCTGCCCTTTCTGACGGACTATGGCAAGCACACCTACTTGCAAGTAAACACACGATACAGCTCACTTTCACTTTCCATAGGGCTCCAAGCATTTTTTTCTTTCTGGTTTTTTGGCCGTAACTTTTGAAGGAAAGGGGCTATTTCATCCGGGTTTTTTGCAGTGCATTCTCCTGGATATTCCGCATCCAACAGTATATGGCATGACAGGGTAGCTCTTAAAGCCGCAATTTTAGTGCATCATCCCCCCAGTGCATGTCACCCCCCCAGCGTGTCACTCAGTGCAGCCTGCACCCCCCGCACTCACCTAGCGATGCCACTGGCTTAGGATTGGGCTGTGAGACAGCTATATGTCTCTGTTACTGAGACGATGTATGCAACACACGATCAGTCCAAAAGTGCGACATAAAGATTTCATCTTGTTATATATAGCAGTGAATTTGCATTCAAACACCTTGTTCAATATATCTCTTCCTTAATCTCCATGAAGATATTACAGAATAGTTTTACTTGTTGCCAAAACACAAATACAATGCCCCCTCCCCATTTATTTCTGGAGGCTGCAGGCCTCATTTTCTCCAGCTGAAATCAGACCACTAAGCCCCCTTCGCTATTGTAAGGTATCTGGTTTGAATATGTCACATTAGTGCAAAATTACTCCAAATAGGAATGTGACAGATAACCGTCGCTTGCAGGCTAATAGCCCAATGTCTATCGTCTATCCAGAAAAACAGCATGTCATTTCCTGGGTGGTTGCTGTATAATTTGCTTCAGACTCCAGGTTGATTTTCATAGCATAGTAAGGATGCTACAAAGATTTTGCTTTTTACTTGCTTCAAGTAAAATGTACACAGTTACTGTCCAACCACAATTCTAAGCTCATACAGCTCTTACTTTGCCAGGAGGTAGAAATGTATTCTTATCTTTCTGCTAATACAGGATTATTTGGAAGCCATTTAATGTAAGATCGCATTATGTTCGGATCAGAACTTTTTTTTCAACCTCTGAGTCGTTGTTCAACTCAACTTACTTGGAGATGAGATGGCCACAAACACACAAAGGCACCGTCTTCAAAACTGGACATACTATTATATCATTGGGATAGTTATATCTCCAAGTGCAGAGTGAAAAATCTTAAGACATCTCCAAGTTTGGAACATGAATGCCATGGTGAGAAAGAGTGACATTTGTTTCAATGCCCACCTTTTCCTGCATGAGAATAGGTTCCGATTTTGTGTCATTATCCGATCATATTAAAAGAAAATGGTCCCTGTTTTAATGTCTCGTGTTTAAAGCCCAAGAACACCTGTTTCTAAACCATGCTTCTGTCTGCCCAAGAAAGGAAGATGCAATTAACAAAATGATTCAAGCTGCATTTAGAAGAAGAGTACTGTACCTCTGCTAATCCCTCTTTAAAGATGGCTTTTCAGAGAGTAATAGATAGCATATTGTCCTGACAATGTCAAGATAGGGAACTTTAATCTTTTTGGAATCTTGTTCAAAACTACTTAGGATATGCAAAACATAGCCTGATGCAGTATTAACAGCATAATATATAGCCCATTGTTCATATTAAATATATTTGGAAAATGTACCATGTTTCCTTGAAAGTTCTAGCCATACGTCAGAATGGTATTTTCAAAGAAGGAATACCTTTGTATTGTCATTAATATATATATATATATTAATTTAAAAAAAAACCAGAATTTGAATATATGTTGACATCAGATAAGTGGAAAGGTCTAATGGGAAATATGTAGTAACTAGTAACACCCCTGGGGGCTGTGAGATAAGAATAGGCCCTCAGTTTGGCTGTACTTGTCGTAAGAGGCGACTAAACAGCCACCGGGCAGATGGGACTCGTCAGCCTGGGAAGGCAGCTCATCTGAGAGAAGGAAAACTGATGCCAAACCTCCACTGCCTTGTGGCTACATCCAGTTATGGAAAAGGCTTCAGGAGTCAACCTCTAGGCAAAATCCGGAGCCGGAGTCCCTGAGGCAGTTCATGGCTGAACACAGTCACGTTCTGGCAACTCCTGCGACGCCGCTGGAACCAACCATATTGGCTTCTGCCTTTCCGTTGGACCATTTCAGTGACATGGAGAGGGGGGATTTGCTGCATGGGTAACAGTCTATCCTCCATATCTACTTTACCCAGGCTTCGCGCACTGGAAAAGGCACTGTTCCAGAACCACTATTCAGAGTGCGATACCATAGTCTTCCGAGACTGAAGGATGCCAACAGTAACTAGCATGATATGTGTTTTGCTACGTTATTCAACTAAATCAATTTTGAATCCAATAAACTTTCCTTTGATTGCAATGAACAACTGAAATTTAGCACAGCTACCCTTGTGTGTGTGTGTGTGTGTGTGTGTGTGTGTGTGTGTGTGTGTGTGTGTGTGTGTGTAAAGTGAAGCATGTTGATGCAGGGATAAACAGAGCAATGGCCTTCGCTCCTGTAAGGGAAGCTAGACTGCACCACAGAACTCTCAAGCCAGTGCTCTCCCTAACTCTCCACTCACTGGAAAACAGGGATAAATAGAGCAAGGGCTGGCAATAGCACAGGTTCTCAGGAGCTAAGCTTGTCAAAATCTTGGGGTAGCAGAACATCGCATTGAGCCAGAAATACACTTTATCTTACTGTTCAGAGTAAACACTAAAATGACTGTTATTTTTCTGTTATATTCTTGTTACTACACCTTGCCATACTGACTTAAAAAAGGTTAAATTAAAGGGGCTGACCTGCCCTCAGTTGCCATATAGGCCACAGGCCTCTCCCAGGCAGTAGCACAAGGGAAAAAAAATCAACCAGGCCTAAGTAATAAGAAGCTTTCTTTAATTCACCCTAGAATTTAGATTTGCTGCTTTAGGCTTTGATTAGGGCAAAATCCTGAATTATGTTTTTAAGCATTTGTATGGGTAACCTTTGTAAGCAAAAACCAAGGTGATATCTCATTGGGCCTATTGAGGAATCCGTGAAAACACATTTTACCCCTTTTCACCCTCTTAGGAGTCGCAATTCTAAAAATCACTTCTTAGTGGGTTCTTATGTCATGAAAGGAATATACTCCCGGGGTTTTATATGTATAGGTCCAGGAACTTGAGCTGGGCATTGATAAGTGTGTGTGTGTGTGTGTGTGTGTGTGTGTGTGTGTGTGTGTGTGTGGACATGATGGAGTTAGACACGATGGAACCTAACTATCTGCAGAAAAGGATGGAGATTTCTAGCGGTGCGATAAAAAATCAGCTAGTGTCAATGTGAAAGATTCTTTTTTCAGATGTGTAAGGTTGCGGTTCCTCCACACATCTACCTGAGAGTAATGTTTGCAACACTCAAAGCTGCCAAAGGGATGGCTATGCTGGCACACGGACAATTTAGGATTGCACTTTAATTGTAGTGCTGTCTTTGTTTGCCCCAATGTTATTTTATTGGCCATAACAATGGTTCATACTGCACATGTTTTTCTTTGCTCAGTTTTAAAGTGACCTGTGATTTTAAGAAAATAAATTTGAACTGAACTGAACTGAACACACGGTTGAGCAAGACAACTATTCAACTATCTCCCAACTCAAATTAAAAACAATGTCGTCAACTTTCTCACTTTCCATTCTGTGATGCTTTCTTGTATATAATCAAAATCCACAGTTTTACCAATTGTAATGCATGTTGCTTTTCATTGATTACCTCAATGGAGATAAATTGTTTCTTTTGAATTACCTGGTTCGGGCAAGTTACAGGCAGCCAAGCTTGAAGGAAAAGACAGAGTGAATATTACTTGGCCCATATAACTTCTAAATGTAGCACACCATTAAATCCAATGTGGTTTTACATTTTTGGAACAGGACTCTTGTTTAAGTTATTTACTTCTATATCCATATAAAAGTAGAAATTCATAACCCATGGACACTTTCTGCCTATCAGGCCATGGGCTTTTAGTGTACTGTCCTGAGCAATGGTGATGAACATTTGTATAGTAAAGGTATTAATTATTATGCCAAGTTATTTGTTTAATACATGGATGAGCATTAGCCCAAGAGAGCATTCTGTTCTATCTATTGTTATTGGGATGGCAACGTAACTCAGTGCTAGCGCATGGGCACTATTTGCAGAAGATCCCAAGTTCAGCCTGTGGATTTCTTTAACTCAGAACTGACCTATGAGACTGACAGCCCAATCCTCTGCATGTCTACTCAGAAGTAAGTCCCATTACAGTCAATGAGGCTTACTCCCAGGAAAGTTTGGATAGGATTGGGCTGTGATTCTTCTGAGAGCCAATGAGATGTTATTATGATACAGCATGGAACCAATAAGGTGTTAATATGTGTCAGCTCTTATTTCCATGTATCATAATACAGTTACCCCTGCTAACTGGATAAAGAGGTGCTTTCAAGTGGTGCTCCTCTTATATTTAGCAGTGGGAGAATAACCGCCCCTCTTCACCCCAGCACAGTGTCTATAACCAATAAGGGGCAAACTTTATATTTATTTACTTAATTAAATTTGATTTTGTTGTGGGGGGGGCTACAAAATCTTCTTTGACCCCAGGTAGCAGATAAATGCCTTAGCTATGGCACTGGCTGGAGGGAGGCGGCAGAGCAAGTGGGTGGTGAGCTTCTGGGGGGGGGAGGAGGCAGGTTTTCTTCTAATTTGCACTTTTTAAAAGCCTGGGCGTGATGTCACTTCCGGTTGTGACATCACTTCTGGGGCATCATTTTGAGCTCTGCACCAGGCTACACATTCATTAGCTACGCCACTGACCTGTTGTATTTGGTGTATCTTAAAGCCATCTTAAAGGTATTTTTGCTTCATCGCACAACAGAATAAGTAATCTTACTGCTTCTGCTGAATTTCAAGCCCCGAGAATGGGAAAGCCTCATTAAACCTAGAGCCACAAGCTCATTTTACCCACAGGGCAATGGGCAAGTGAAACATGGAAGTGCTTTTAGCTTAAATGATTCTTATGAGTAAAATCTCCACAAGGAGAGTTGAACAATACAGCACACCTCTTTTGCATGTGTAGTTAGCTTCAGCTGTATCAGCAATGAATTTTACTGACTATAATGGCTGTGGTAGGCTTGACCAGGGGGTATAGAGGGCAGAACTCAAAAGCACAATTTCTGAAACAGGTGAAAGGTAACATGGGAAATATTTCTACCAGCTGGTAATTGACATTGTCAGAGGAATCAGGTTCTCTGTCAGGTTGTTAAGTAGGGAGACTACACAATTGAGATGGCACAAATGATTCTTTGAAAGACAGAGGGTGCAAGATTCTGGAGACTTCTTGTGTGAGAAAAGAGAGGCTTAAGAGGAAACATACCTGCTGAATTGTTAATCTAGCTTCTCAAACTGGGAGTTAGTACAGCACTAAAGGCTCATATCCCCCAAAAAGCATTGGTGATTTGGTGCAAAATTATGCAGGGAATAGAGTTGATAGAGGGATGCTCTTTTCCCTCTCACACAACACCAGAACCAGGGAGCATCTACTAAAACTGAGCGTCCAGAGAGTTAAAACAGACAAAAGAAAATATTTCCTTACCCAGAGTGTGATTAGTCTGTGGAACTCCTTGCCACAGGATGTGGTGATGACATCTGGCCCAGATACCTTTAAAACAGGATTGGACAGATTTCTGGAGGAAAACGCCATTACAGGTTATAAGTCATGATGGGTATGAGATTAGCTGGTCGCTCATTATGATGGCCAGGTGGGAATTTTTTACTGTCATCCGAATTGGCTGTGGATGGTAGTTTTTTTTACGTACCCCAGACTGGTTTGGGAGGGAAGGTATGTTCAGTAGGTTTCATGCATATGTTAAACCCAAGTGAAATCTGGTGTCTTCACTGGGGGTTGAGCAAACAGAATGCCAGATGCAGGTTGGTGGCAGCGAGATGCAAGTATCTTGTGGTCTTGTGTGAAGTAAATATTTCTTTACTCAGCGTGTGGTTGGTCTGTGGAACTCCTTGCCACAGGATGTGGTGATGGCATCTGGCCTGGATGCCTTTAAACTCTCACAGCCCATTCCAAACCATTCCCCCATCATAGCCAAAACAGGCTGTGCTGTATGCTGTGGTGGTGGCGGGTGGGCTGGTCCAGAGCCTTCAAAGTAGTAAGAGAAAGTATTTTTCCTTCTATTTCCTCCATAAGCTCCTTGATCGCAAATGGCTTTCCTTGGCTTCCCTCCTCCATAAGCTCCTTGATCGACCAATGGCTTTCCAATTCTATAACCAGCAGCTCATGGATCGTTTTAGCAAGGCCTGCCAAGATTTTGGACTGACGATCAGCCTGAAGAAAACACAGGTCATGGTTCAGGATGTGGACTCACCTCCCTGCATTACAATCTCTGCGCATGAACTGGAGGTTGTCCATGACTTCGTGTACCTTGGCTCAACTATCTCCGACACTCTTTCTCTCGATACCGAGCTAAACAAACGCATCAGTGAAGCAGCTACCACGTTTTCCAGACTCACAAAGAGAGTCTGGTCCAACAAGAAGCTGACGGAACATACCAAGATCCAGGTCTACAGAGCTTGCATCCTGAGTACACTTCTGTACTGCAGCGAGTCATGGACTCTTCACTCACAACAGGAGAGCAAACTGAACGCTTTCCACGTGCGCTGCCTCCGACGCATTCTTGGCATCACCTGGCAGGACAAAGTTCCAAACAACACAGTCCTGGAACGTGCTGGAATCCCTAGCATGTATGCACTGCTGAAACAAGAGACGCCTGCGTTGGCTCGGTCATGTCGTGAGAATGGATGATGGCCGGATCCCAAAGGATCTCCTCTATGAAGAACTCGTGCAAGGAAAGCACTCTACAGGTAGACCACAGCTGCGATACAAGGACATCTGCAAGAGGGATCTGAAGGCCTTAGGAGTGGACCTCAACAGGTGGGAAACCCTGGCCTCTGTGCAGCCTGCTTGGAGGCAGGCTGTGCAGCATGGCCTTTCCCAGTTTGAAGAGACACTTGGCCAACAGTCGGAGGCAAAGAGGCAAAGAAGGAAGGCCCATAGCTAGGGAGACAGACCAGGGACAGACTGCACTTGCTTCCAGTGTGGAAGGGATTGTCACTCCCGAATTGACCTTTTCAGCCACACTAGACGCTGTTCCAGAACCATCATTCAGAGCGCGATACCATAGTCTCTCGAGACTGAAGGTTGCCAACAACAACCAGCACAAGTTGCTCATGCCAAGTGACATCCTCTCTCACATCTGACACACTTCATTCCTTTCCTGATCCAACACAATCTGCCCACCCCTGCCACATTCCACCCACATCACCTCCCTACCAACTTTGGTGGGCTTCTCACTGCCACTGTGCGCAGGGTCCTCTTCAATGTCTGCAGCAGTGATCCAGAAGAGCACAGCTTTGCATGCTTCTGGTCCAGCATTTGCAATAAAACATGTTCCATCACCGGAACACTCATTGTAGCAGCAAATCCGTTTGATAGAATTGGGCCATAAGTGTCTAAGGACACTGGGGTGGTGCCTACAATTAGGTGAACCTGATCACTGGGATGAAGAAGACATGACCAAGCTCAGATGAGCAATGCAGTATGCAATGAACAACCCAGAAATGAGCAGAGCTGGCCCACAGCGATACTGCACACTTGCTTGCCAGCCCCCTTGGCCACCACTGCATAGTAGTGTCTATCTATAAAGGAGACATGACTTAGCTGAGGGTCCAATTCTATCCAACTTTCCAGCACAGGTGCAACCACAATGCAGCTGAAAGGTAAGGGAACAAATGAGGTGGCCTTGTGACTGCCCCACCACCACAGAATGCAATACATGCCCCATTGGCACAGCTGTACTAGCACTGGAAATTTGGATAGGATTGGGCCCTCAGTTAGCAAAAGGATACTTCTCTTTAGTCTACACCTAACCTATGCATGTGGATCAAGGTTGCGTGGAGATGCTTAATCAACGGGAACCAAAAATTACGGCTCTATAGTCAACAGCTTAGTTAAGCTTTATGTGCTTCTTAACATTAGAACTGCAAAACATCTGTTATTTTATTCCAGAATGTAGTTCTTGGGCATTTCAAACATATGTGCATAAAATCCCCCTTTATCT
Organism: Tiliqua scincoides; assembly: GCF_035046505.1. NCBI lineage: Eukaryota > Metazoa > Chordata > Lepidosauria > Squamata > Scincidae > Tiliqua > Tiliqua scincoides. The sequence continues at coordinate 173,750,304 of NC_089823.1, forward strand.
AATGACAGGTTTCCATTGCTTTTAAGTCTTACAAATCTTTCAAGGTCCTAGATGTTATCTTCGAACAGTTTTCTCCTGGAGTTCAAGACAATAAAAAATGGTCATTTGTTTCTGTATTTGATACTCTGCCCTGAATATGTGGGAAGGTGGGACACTAGAAAGGGGGGGGTGCCGTGTGGTTGGAGAAGGATCCCAGTCTGCATTCTGCTTTGACGTCTGAGCTGGAATGTTTGAATTCCGAGCTATGTAAAACAACAACATGAGTACCGTGCAATGGGGACTTCGGCTGATCGTGGCTTAGGTTTGAAGCCTAAATTGATGAAGTCACCTCCGGTCATGACATCACTTCCAGATTATTGACATAACTTCTGGTGGTGTTCCAAAAGATTGTCATTCTAAAAGGTGGATCCTGGTGCTAGAAAGTTTGAGAGGCACAGCCTTAAGGTAATGCAGCATACCTATTAGGTTTGTCTCTTCAACTTGATCAAGAATGGACATGAGTCAGTGGCATAGCTGCTCCTTGTGCCGCCCTGGGGCAATCCTCCAAATGCCACCTCGACCCAGAAGTCATTGCAGTGATGAGTGATGAGATAACATCACTGCAATTACAGGCATGCCCCTGTATCCATGGGGTTCTGTTCCAGAACTCCCTGTAGTTAAGTGAAAGCCCTGGGCCTCCTAATGCCTTATAAGGCTTTAAAAAATCACTTCCGGTTTTACAAAAAAAACCCGGATGTTGCATTTTTTTCATTCTAGGAGTCTGGCAGAGGCTGCAGGCGGACATGGAGCTTCCCTTGACACTGAAGGGACTGCACATGGTGGGCACATGCGGGGGGAGCCCTGCAGACATGATACAGGATCCAATGATACAGGGGTCCTCCTGTACTTCTGGTTGCACACCACTCCCAGCACTGCAGGTTCTTCTTTCCCCATTGCAGCCACTCTTACAGTGGGTTGTGAGACGGGGCTTTAAGCCCAGCAAGATTATTTAGATTGAATAAGATTGGGTAATCAGATGGCTCCTTATCTGACTCTTTTGATTAATCATAAGGAATGCCATCTGATTACACAAGCCAGATTTAATCTTGTTCCTTCGGCAGTAACCTCAGGAAGGTACCATAAGGTCCCTCTTCTTGATCGGCTCTGCCCTTGTTCTCTGCTCCAGGTTGAGACCCTCTCCCATATATTTTTCTCTTGTCCAATTCATTTGGCTATGCGCTTTATTTATATAGAACAGGGGTGCCCAAACCCTGGCCCTGGGGCCACGTGGCCCTTGAGGACTCCCAATCTGGCCCACGGGAAGTCCCCAGTTTCCAATGTGCCTTTGGCTCTCTGGAGACTTGCTGGAGCCCACACTGGTCCAACGCAACTGCTCTCAGTATGATGGCCAACTGTTCTACCTCTTGCGTGAGCTGTGGGACGAGGGCTCCCTCCACTGCTTGCCAATTCACATCTGTGATGCAGCAGTGGCAGCAAAGGAAAGGCTGGCCTTGCTTTGTGCAAGGCCTTTTATAGGCCTTGAGTTATTGCAAGACCTTCATTCATTCATGTAAGTTCCATCTCTAATGTATTCATTTATGTAAATTTATTCAAATTTGAAATGTAAATTAATTCTTGTTTCCCTCCGGCCCCCAACACAGTTTCGGAGAGATGATATGGCCCTCCTGCCAAAAAGTTTGGACACCCCTGATATAGAACCTAATCTAGCTAAGAAGAATGGGCTCCCAGAGCAGATGGAACTTGTATATTTATTAAATGATGGCCCAGTAGATGTGTTGCAGGGCACTGCTAATTTCCTTTTGTCAGTTATAGAAAAGTATGGAAAGAGATTGGTGTAATGTTTATTTGTATGGTTTGTTTGCTTTTTAACCATAAAATTCGTGTGACCTTTACCTTATTTTATCTTTACTTTATTTTTTTAATTCATTATTTCTTTTTACTTTCCATCTTTTTTTACTTTATTGACTCATTTGTTGGAACATGAGTTAATGCCAATAAAGGTCTCTAAAACTAAATCTAAACAAAATAAGACTGGGCTATAAACCATATAAAGCTGTCCTAATTTATTTGGCAATGTATACTACAGGAAGAATATTTAGACTGCTAATTGGGTAAGAGGCACTTTTTCAAGTGGGTGCTCCTTTTTTTAGCAGGGGGAGAGTAACTGGCCCACCTCACCCCAGCAGTGTCTGTTCTAGTGGCTGTCTGCTGGTATTCATTTGCATCTTTTTAGATTGTGAGCCCTTTTGGGGCAGGGAGCCGTTTAGTTATTTGATTTTTCTGAACTTTTAGTTGAAAAGCGGTATATAAACACTGTCAATAATAATAATAATAATAATAATAATAATAATAATAATAATAATAATAATAGACTGATCTAGGTGGGTATTTTTTCCAGCATCAAGCATATAAGATTCTGAAGAGTTATGAAAAAATGTCTGCAGAAGAAGGGGAAAGAAGCTCAACATACAGTGTTCCCAGAGTAATATGTTTGGTAATTTAATGTGCTGAGCAACCATTTTCAAAGAACGCACACTAGCAAATATCTCTTTCTCAATCCTTGGAAGAGTCAAAAGTGAAAACCTTTTCAATTTTTACAACCATGCCTCTATGGTGGTCTAAGTCATTTTGCAGACTTCAGAGGCAATTTGTCTGGGATCGGGCTATTTCCCCAAGCTTCCTGAAAAATCAACATTTCTTTATGTTCCACTCACAAACAAAATGAACAAAAGGCAACCCCAAAGAGAAGCTGTTGCTAAATGTTCATCAAAATCCAATTCAAACTCAAAGGAGGCAAGAGAAAAAGTCTCCTGTGCAATCTCCGTCATGCAACTTGAGAGACCTAGCACTTGTGCCATTGTTTTTTATTTGCATACTTTGCTCTCATTCCTTTTAATTTTTGCAGTAAGAGGCAGATAACAGTGGCACAGCCTTGTTGAGTTGAACGCACCTCGCTTCCTTGCTTCCTTCCAGAAATAATACAGTCAGCCATTTGATTTCCTTGTTGATAATCCAGAAACAATTTGCTCTGTTTACTGACTTTGTGCATCACTGTGATAAATAAACAAATAAGAACATCTCTAGGTAATGAATTTCCATCTCTGAATGTTCCTATGGAAGGGGTAAAGTGGCACCTTCAATACATTATTTTAATCCATATAAATATTTTGCAAATTTGTTTGCTAATTAGATATATATCTGAGGACACAATCCTACCCTGCACTGGAACAGGCAAGCCAAGAGGCTTGCGCTGTATCCAGCACAAGATAGGGGCCCAAGGCGGCTCAGCCAGAGGCAAGGGGGAACTTTTCCCCTTACCTCCGGGTAAGGCGCCTTTGCCCCTATGGGTCTCCTTGGATTTGTGCCACCTCCTGAGGTGCCACAAGTCCAAGGAGAGCAGAGCAGCTTGAAGTTGCTCTGATCTCCCCAGGAACAGGGGTTGGGATCCAGCATAACTGCTGGATCCCAGCCCCGCCTCCCGCTCCCCACCTGCCCACCCCCAGGGCCACCCACTGCCTGCCCTCCCCCCTCCCAGGAACACCTCCCTCCTGCCTCCCTCCTGCCCACCCCAAAGTCTTGCTTCAGCCCAGCCAGGCCGAAGCAAGGCTCTTGGAGTAAGCCACCCAGGAGACTGGGTTCAGCCTCTGTGCGCTGATGCAACTTACTCCCGAGGAGGCACAAACACTTGCATCCCTCCTGGGCCTCCATGGACACCTCTTGATTGCACCCTAAGCATCTACCTCTTCCTTCTCAAAATGCTAATAGTCTATCTATACCAGTGATTTCCAAACTTTTTAGAGACCCAAAAGGTTGCTACCTGATTTACAAAAACCATGGGGTGTGGCTATAATGGTGATTGGGCAGCAGTGCTCCCCTCCCCCCACATGTAACAAGTTGTTTAACTTTTGATGCACATAACTTGATCTGCCCTGTCAGTTTCACAAACCACCAAAAATTGGGTCACAACCGACTAGTGGGTCCCGGGCTCACAGTTTGAGAATCACTACTCTAAATGTTCTGGAGAAAAATAATATGGTATGCAATTAATAATCACAATAAACAATCCTTTAGGTCCTCAACCTGCCAGAGTCTTGAGACTAGCATCAGCTACTTGTGGGTGAGAGAGCAGGTGCTACCGGCAGAGTTGTTCAGTGGTGATACCACAGCTTTTGCTCTTCCTTCCCAAATTAGTTCATCAGACTTTCATCTTCTCTATTTATAAGGACTGAAAGTGTTGATTCTGCCTGGCCTTTAAAAATATGTGATCTTTATCAGCTACTTCTTGAATAGTTTTTACCTGTTATTTTAGTCACTTTTATTTTGTATTTTATTGTGGTGTGCTGTTCGACTTGTTAGCTGCTTTAGGGTGACATGTCACAAAAGCAGGATATAAATCCTAATAAAACTATCATCATAATGTACTATCATGAAAATACCTTCATTAAAACAATCTCAATCACCAATTTTCAACCTTTTTCATCTCACAGTACACTGACAAGGCTCCAAAATTGTCAAGACACACCATCAATTTTTTACAATTGACAAGGCACCCAGTACTGCAGGTGGGAGGGGCTTGCATCCCCCAATGGCCCAAGTAATAAATGACCCTCCTCCAAACTCCTGAGGCACAGCTGTAGATCATTCATGGCACACCAATGTATGCCCTTGCACATTGGTTGAAAATTGCTAGTCAAGATGTTGCGTTTATTATACTCTCTAAAAGATCAACATTTTCATTTTTGTATCAGGTCAGTCTGATCCCATTTGGTGATATGAAAATAATCAAAGGCTACTATTACGTGCACACCTCCTGGGGTGGGGGTGGGGGGGTAAAACCTGTTGAATTTAATGGGTCTTACTTCTGAGTAGACATACATAGATTGTGCTAAAAATACATTAATAAAAAAGTATTATTAACAAGCGCAGTGTAAATAACAAATGTGTTTAGGTCTTCAAAATTTTATGAGTAATTTTTGAAAAGAATAAAATTGGGGGGAGGGGTGTAGGATTTTGGTTTGAGGTGCAACTAGCTGTTACAGTTTTTATTACTTTGATACCTAAGTAAAGTCAAAGAAATTCTGAAGGACTTGGTCAAAATCCTTGGTGGATCTCCTGTCTAAAAAAAGAGGAAGACTCAGGACCAGCGCCAGGTCAAAGACTGAACACTTGGACTTCAGAAAAATTGGATTCTGAATTTCAGGGAAAGTGTCCAATACCAGATTTAATAAGCAAATATCAGACTGCTTTAAAGGCACTCAAAGCAATTAAAAATGAATCTTTTCTCACCAACAACTATAAGAACAAAAACTTTTGTAAAAAAAAACAAAAACAAAAAAGTCTTTTTGTGTGGCATTAATACCCAGCTACTTCTATATGTTATCTATATTTTTCTTGTTGACATTCAACCAATTCAGAGCTAAAAATCTATCCTACATTTTTTTCTCTCTAGGTCATAAATCATAAAAAGGTTATATTTTATGAAAGCTGAAGCTGAGAAGTAAACAGCATATTTGTATCAAAAGAGTTTCATCTATTAAACAGCAATGACAGGGCCCTCTGGGCCAAAATCTAGTTTTCTTACTTAAAAAGCTTAGTTCTTTTGTAGACTCCTGCAGGGACCTATAACAGTTGGAATTGGGTTTTTTTTTATGCCTTTGAGGCCTCCAAATGAATGTTACAGTTTTCCATTATTTTCTTTTTCTTCTGAGAAAACTAGGCTACCGACTTATTGCCTAAAACCTACACCCTGAGATTGTTCTGTTGTAAAATCTGTCTTCTACCTTAAGTCTAGCATTTTCTCAGCATCTTCCAAATTTCCTTTGCCTTCTGTGTGCAAGGGTATCAACCAACAGAACACAAACACAGACCAAAGATGAGATGTGGTTTAATGTTTCGTCACATCAAGCTGCAAGATGTCTGTAAATGTTTTGAATAGGCACTGGCCAGACTTTATTTTATAATGAAATGGTGGAGACTGTTGACAGGTATTATATGAAAGTGCATATTCTCATACAGCATGCATTGGACACAAGCTCACACTTGTTACCTAACTATGGTCCACAGATCACATTCTCACATCCAGCATACCAATAGCTTTTGACCAACCTGCTGAGCTCAGAACATTATACATTTGTCCCCTTCCTCTCCTATCCCCACCTCTGCCCACGTCTGCCCTCAAGCACCTTCTTCCTCCTGCTAGATGAAGTAATTCTTGCTGAGACACTCTTGCTGAGACCCTACCTCAGAGAGAGAGAGCGTGCAAGTTGCCTTGCAGTTAAGAATATTTTTCTAATATTTTTTCTTCTGTTGCGAACTTTCTTTCAGATATGTACAAAATGCATATATTCTTTTTTACAATTGACCTGCTCTGGACCACAATAAGTGCAAGACTGAGTGGTGTGGGCCTGGCAGCTGACAATTTGGGGAACTTTGGTCTAAAACAGACATTTTCAACCACTGTGCCATGGCACACTATGGTCCCCAGGTGTGCTGCAGGAATTTGGGAGAGGGTCATTTATTAGTAGTGTGATTGGTGGAATGTGACAGTAAAATGTGCCTTGTCAACTGTCAAAAAACCAATGGTGTGCCTTGACCATTTTCGTGCCTTTCCAGTGCGCTGTGAGATGAAAAAGGTCAAAAATCACTGGTCTAAACTATGTACAGAACCAACTTCTGCAGAAATGTAAACTCTGCAATCTGCTCAAAAGCCTGAACAGGACTAATGCTACCAGGCAAAATAATGGATGGCTATAAGCCAACACTGTCTCAGCCCTTTAACTCATCATAAAGCTATCCCTACCAGGCTTCAGCTGCACCTGTGAGATGCAAAGATGCATGATCAGGCCTTCTCACTAACAGCATCCACAGATTATGGAAGATCTAGTTTCCCAATTTTTGAGATCATGCAGGTGGAAGATGGAGACAGTTGTGTTTGAATGTGGGTTTATGGTTCTGTCTTCAGTGGGGGGTTTTTGGCCCAATTCTATCTAGGCCTTGTGCTCTCAGGAAATTGGTAGCACGGGAGTTCAGGGGGTGTTCAAAGTGGGGGAGGGCTAGGAGCATGTTGGAGGAGAGAGGGGCAGATCTCAGTGGCACAAATATGCAGCAGGATCCAATTCCCTCTTTTTGAAACGGTTCCTCCCCTTTTTGCTCCTCTGATCTGTGTCAGCTACACAGCTGGCATCAGTCTGAGGAGACCTATAGGATACCAGGAGACTTTTGAGATGTGAGTGAAAAATATTGGATGCAGTGCACACCTCACTGGCACAGCTCCATCATCTCCACTGGTGGGGTATAGAATTGGGCTGTTTGTTTCTTTGTTTTGAGGCTTTGCTAGATCATGTTTGTACAGCTATTGCATGTACTGTATTGTTATTTAAATCACCCTGCTAACTAGTCAAAGAAGCACCTCTTCTATTTAGCAGAGAGCAACTGTCCCTCTACATCTCAAGTATCTCTTCCAGTGGCGGTCACTGGTGACTACCTTGTGCTTTTTTTTAGACTGTGAGCCTTTTAGGGAACCATTTTTGTGTGTCTTTGTTACGTAAACTGCTTTGCAAACTTTTTATTTAAAAGTGGTATTTAAACCATCATCATCATCACCGCCACCACTACCACAACCACCACCATCATCATCAACCTCTCCTTTTATAAATATATTTTATTCTAATATATTTTATTCTAATGTGGTAAGATACTCTGGGGACCCTATCTGAGTAGAAAGTGTAGGAGAAAAATGATTTATAGATAAAATAAATAGATGGAATGTCATAGTTTTATAGATAACTCTTATAGATAAAATATCAGAACTTTTTTTATCTAACACTTGGTTATCCAAAAGGCTTCTCATCTTCCTTTCGTTTCCCTGGGCAAGATAGAAGATAGATGTGTTTATCCAAATTCCTATTTGTGTTATTACATTCTTATTCCACCCTGCCTCCAAGGAACTCAGGGTGTCATAAGTGATTTTCTCTGCCATCCATTTTATCCTGTGATGTGTAGGCTATATTGAGAGAAATTGATCTGTCACCCAAAGAACTTCATAGATGAGGGGGGATTTAAACCCAAGTTTTCCCAGTTCTGATCCACTACTCTAATCATTAATATTGTTGAATTTACCTAGGTCCAAAGGGAGATACCTACGCATCCTTTCCAAGGTAAAGCATTTACATTTCATGAAGTTTTAAAATGTATTGGTCTAACTAGGCCTTATGAAGATACATGGCTGCTGCTGATTCATTCCTTCCCCATTCATCTCTACAAAGACATCTAGTATAGACAAATTTGTTGTGACATTACTACGTTCTGTATGACCCCAACCCCATTCATTGGCTACCACTTGGTGAGGGGTAGCCAATGTTTGGAAATGTTTGATGCCGTGTCAAGTTATGCATATCTCTGTACATAGCCCAATCTTATCCTTCACCTGCCCAGATCACACATTGCTGCGGATAGCGCATGTGACATGCCATGGGAGGATGACCAGATGGCCCAGGAGAGGTAAGGAAAAAAAAATTTCATCCCCATAGTCTAACATAGTCTAACAGGCCTCTGATAGGTCTCTCTGAACCCATGTCAGCTCCTTGTTGGCATAAGGCCAAGAAAATTCCTGGGGGGAGGTCTGGGGCAGGAAAGGGAGATGGGAGCTTGGAGTTCACTGCTGCTACCAAGATCCTCCTCCTCCTGCCCCTTCCTGCCTCCAGCCCAGCCCCCAACCCAAACCTCCCACAAGGAAAAACCCCTGCCATGGAGCTTCCCATTTCCTGCACCATCAGCAGCGAGCTGCCCCCGTCGGAGTGGCTCATGTGTCAGCAGTCATGGTCTTACACTAATGAATCATGAGATCCATCAAGGCCCTGATAGGATTGGACCACAAGTTATGCAGATATTACCAGGGAGATACAAGTTGACTGCAGACACATATAACGTGTGCCATGATATCTAGATAAAGCTTACGGCAGTGGTTTTAGTGAGATCTAGGCATATTCTTATGAATGCAAGCAGAATTCTCCTAGTTGTGCAGACAGTTCATAAAACATGAGCTAGAGGTCCAGATTTGGACTGGATGTAATGCATCACCAAATTTGTACTGAAAGGCAGACAGGGAAGTACTAAGTAAGACACTGGAACAAACTGAGGGAAAAACCTTGAATATCCTGCCTTTCTTAGAGAACAGAACAGGAAACCTAAATTGGCTGACTGTCAAATTTGAATGGTACATTCATTCCTCCACCTATTGAGTTTTGGGTACATCCAAAATGAGTTTGACACCCCGCAAAAGATTGGGAGTTCCTAATGCATCTCACTTGGATCCCAGGCCATGGTCTGAAGGCTTCCGATATAGTCTCTTTGTTGAAGCTAAGGTCTAGATTGAGTCAGTGTTTGACCGCATGACTACCTGGGAATCCCTTGTACACTGTCTTGAGTTCCAGGATGGGAAACAGTTGTGAGATAAATGTAATGAATTAACAAATTGGCGTGCATGGGGCTCAAAACGTTCACCACTCTTCTTCGCTTCTGAAGAAAGAAAGTTATTTCTATTTGCTATGTTATCATCATGGCTGTATGTTGGCTCCATTCCTAATGCCCATACTTTTTGCTTCCTCTCAGCCCTGAAGCCACTGGAATTCTCCAGAGCATTTTGCAAGCTTATGTATAAAGAAGAGGGGGAAAGAGAACTCAGCCCATGTCCTGCTTTTTTTAAAACCTCTGACTGCTATTAAAATTAGTGCACCTTAAGCTATTAAAAGATGATAGACTTGGCCCTTTCTGAATGGTGTAATTTATGACATAGAATATCTGTATATCATGCCATTATTATATCCCAAGCACCGTTAGCATATTTGCCACCACTAGACTAGCAGAATAATCACTAACAATTAGCAAAATGATACATCTGAGTTGCGGTAATCTTTTTACCTACATCGAACATATATTTGCTCTTTTGATGTCTTCTGTGAATAGGACTGTTTTATGTGACTGATGACGGGCTAAACAATAGTTCAGAGTTGTAATATAGAACTCAATTTGCTGGAACTATCATCTGAAAGGCTTGGACAATTTATTGAACACCGCAGATGAAAGAAAGAAGGAGAGAGAGAAAAAAATTAAAAACTGACCACTTCTAAAAATGAAGAAAATGGGGCAGTAAAGGGTATTGTAATATACTTTAATCTTCCTTAATGCAGAAAAAAATATGAAATGCCATTAAAGCCACCTTTGAAATGAACGTGTCCATATTGCTTGAGCACCCAAATCTAGTTAATGAATCTATTGTGAAGGCAAATAAACAGGAAAGCGACAGAGAAGAAGAGATCTATGCATTATACTGACTAATTCAGAAGATGAAAGAGGAGAAAAATTAAAGTTAAATTCGTATAAATATTAGATCCAAGGAGAATAGTTGCAGGTGTAAAAAATAGTGGGTGGGAGACTGAGGGTGGGAGGATGATACAGTTGAATTTACATTTGATCAACTCATCTGACCAGGGAGATGGTTTGCCTACAAGAGCAAAGTCAGACAAGATGAAAGCATTTGGAGGGGCCCAGTAATTAACATTTTAAAAGGTTTTTAAGCAACAAAATAACGCTTCCACAATAACATCAATTTAATCATTTTATTTGAGAAATTAAATGGGTTGCAAGTGTTCATTTGTTAGAAGTGGTGTTGACGGCATTTGGTAGGAGTTATCAAATCCTGTTTCAGTGTTAATAGTTTTCAGATGGATTCAGCGTGTGGGAAAGATAAATGAACTCTGCAGAGATTCATCTGAAATGCCTCATGAAATAAATAAAGCTTGGCGAAACCTATTGAATATTCAAGTCTGTGTCAAAGCAGGTTGCTCCTGAAAGCACTAACCCAGCAGCTCTGGTACATAAGACACATGGAAGTCAAGTTGGTAGGAAGAACAGGCCTTTTCAATGTTGGGGAGACCAGTGAAAGTACTAAGGGAGAGTGAGCATGGAACTGTCCATGGTACCGAAGAGAAGAGGCAGGCCCTGCCAGCATAAAGCCCCATGTGGAAATTGGAGACTCATAGAGCGTTGGGTCACAATAATTCCTTGGATTGCATAGCTGCTGAGCAATGTCTTTTCATATAAATGGGGTCTGCATAGAAGTGCTTTGTAAATTGTGCTCACTGCTAATAAATCCAGCTTCTGCACCATGAAGACAAAGCTACTGCAGTTATTGTTGTTAAGTGCTAAAATAACAAGTGCTAAAATGTTAAGTGCTAAAATAATAGAGAAATCCTATTTGCAAGCAAAACTAGTCCTACTCCCAAGTAAATGTGACAGCTTAAGAACCAAATTTAGGGTGATAGAGTAAGGGCCAAATTACACGTTACCTTAAGGGCGCAATCCTAACCCCTTATGTCAGTGCTTTCCAGCACTGGCATAGCGGTGCCAATGGAACATGTGCTGCATCCTGCCATTGGGTGTTACTCATGGAGGCCTCCTCAAAGTCAGGGAATGTTTGTTCCCTTACCTCAGAGCTCCATTGCCTTTATGTCAGTGCTGGAAAGTACTGACATAAGCGGTTAGGATTGCACCCTAAATGTGTTATGTTTATGACAGGCAGCTTCTCTTTAACAAAATGCAGTCATAGGAATAGGGAACCAACCTTGACTGAGACTAGAATTGGGACTCACTTCCCATATCAAACTCTGACAATCCAAATGTTCGCTATAAGCATTTCAGGCTTGTGCCTTTCTCTTGACCATTGGCTGCTGTGCTTACTGGTAAGTAACTAGATCCATATGCTATATTGTGCCTACATGATAACCTACCAAGGGGGACACTGCAGTCTATCTCCCTTATGTAGTGTTAGGACAGATAGTACTTAATCATGATAAAAGTATCTAGGATAAAATATATGTGAACTGTATCATACTTTTACAATTGTAGATTCTTAGGTAAAATATGTGCTTCTAAAACTCTGCTTAACCAAGGGGGGGGGGAACCTGTTGCAGTTTCTAAGACTTCTTAATGCACTATAATAGTTGAGGATCTCAGACATAAAGCAGACATAAAGCATACTGCTTAAAAAGTAGTAGTCTCTTTCTTACTCAACCTGCCTCTTTTGTGCTTATGCCTTCTGGAAATAAAGCTGTTACTCTCTTGTTCATTTAATTTTTCTGAAGTTATTGGCAGAGACCTACAGTGAAAATGGAGCAATTTACAAATTAGGGTGAGTGTTTGCTGTCTTTGACAAATGTTCACATACATTTATTGCCTCTGAGACAGTCACAGAAATGTTTCTAAGTTCAAATAGCAGCAAAGAAGAATGGAGAGAAAAAAAACATACAACAAAGAGAAAGGAACAAAGGAAAAACAAGTAACAACTGAATGGAGAATTTTTCCCAAAAAAAACCAGATGCATATATTAAAAATAATATTCAGTATCGTGTGAATGTGGATGTTTGCATGTGAATGCCAATAATTGGAATTTTGTGAATCAACATTAAGACATGACCATAAATACAGAAGAGAGTAAAGAATATTGGACATTCATTATGACAGCAAACAAGTGCCTAGTTTGAAATGTAAAATGTGATGGTTGGAGCATGCGCTGCCTCCGACGCATCCTCTGCATCACCTGGCAGGACAAAGTTCCAAACACAGTCCTGGAACGAGCTGGAATCCCTAGCATGTATGCACTGCTGAAACAGAGACTCCTGCATTGGCTCGGTCATGTCATGAGAATGGATGATGGCCGGATCCCAAAGGATCTCCTCTATGGAGAACTCGTGCAGGGAAAGCACCCTACAGGTAGACCACAGCTGCGATACAAGGATATCTGCAAGAGGGATCTGAAGGCCTTAGGAGTGGACCTCAACAGGTGGGAAACCCTGGCCTCTGAGCAGCCCGCTTGGAGGCAGGCTGTGCAGCATGGCCTTTCCCAGTTTGAAGAGACACTTGCCCAACAGCCTGAGGCAAAGAGGCAAAGAAGGAAGGCCCATAGCCAGGGAGACAGGCTAGGGACAGACTGCACTTGCTCCCAGTGTGGAAGGGATTGTCACTCCCGAATTGGCCTTTTCAGCCACACTAGGACTGTTCCAGAACCACCTTTCAGAGCGCGATACCATAGTCTTTCGAGACTGAAGGTTGCCAACAACAAGAGAGCTATAAGGCCAGCAAAAGTGGGATATTCTAGTAACATGTTTGTATTATTGCTATTAATTATGATTTGACATTAATGTTCATGGTTCCTTTCACAAAACCACAGAGGCAGAATAGACAGCTCCCTATCCCCAAGGAGCTTACAGTCCAATCCTGAGCTGCCCAGTGCACCAAAATAACTGCCATGGTATTCAGCTCACAATCAGGCAGCTGCTGCAGGCTCCTCAGGGGAAGGGACTTAGCCTCACAGTGGGGCTACTCAATTCCATGGTAACTCTGGAGCTGCTGCAGAATTGGAGAGTCCCATTTCAGACCACATGGTCCCACATGGGGGTCAGGGCCTGCCCCCTCCCTCCCTGTTCCCTCCCCCCACCATGACTCCTGCCCGCCCTCCCCCTGCCTCTCTCCACATCAGAACGCCTTGTCCCTGCCTCCCCCCACACCCCCACTCACTTCTCCACTGCCAGGTGGCCTGGGCAACTGCCAGGTGGCGGAACACCAGCCCAGTGCTGGAGCTGGCCCAGCACAGGCTTGTGCCCATGGTAAGGGCCCATGGTAAGGGCTTGCAAACATGCCTTATGGCACATTTGCAACAGTGCGCACTGGCAGTGAGCCAGCATGCAGGTCTCTGGATCATGCCCTTACAGTCTTAAGACAGACATCAGAGGGAAAGACAAGACTACACAAGGAAGAATGCTGCAAATGTAGCTGCATGTACTTAAAGTTTCATTACTGTTGAGAATGAGAATGAAGAGTTCAAGCCAAAGACCATGTAGAATAAATGGATTTTGAAGAGGAAGCTGAAGGAAGGGAGAGAGATGGCAACACATCAGCATAAGAGTTCTATTCTCATGTTACATCTCCCCAAAGGGACATGCAATAGGTAGTATCCATGGCTAGAGTCCCCAAAATTTCCCCACAACAGAGACACAAAACTTGCACATGCACTTGCACATCTGACTGTTGTTGCCTTCTGTAATATCCAAAGCCTGGAGTTGAGCACCAGTGGCAACCAAAGCCACCCAGACAATAGCACTGTTGCACACTGACTATATGTAACTATATATACAGTTACAGTGATAATATTTAATAACTAATTCATAACAAAGACTCATTTAATTCTATAATTCTAACATAAAGTTGGAAGGACCCTTAGCGATCATCTAGTCCAAACTCCTACTCAATGCAACCCAACAAAACTCCTCCAGCTCAAAGAGCTTAGAATCTGTGTTAGACAGATGAAACAGTAATGGGTGAAGGGCTCAAATAGAGATCTATATCAGGAGTGGGAAAATAGGGTGGTACAAATAGGCATGACGAATTCAAATCAAGAAAAGGTTAAAAATACTACTCTGTGCAAATCAGTCTTGAAGTAGTCCACTCTGGCTCATTCAAATAGCTGCTTTCCCTATCCTGGTAAGTAGCATATTTTATGTCTTAATCTAAACCAAATTGCCTTTTATTGAGCTCTGTTGACTATGCTGTCGAACAGCCCAATTCAAATGGCCATGGAAGCTGCCAGAGGTCTCCTCTAGGGAAGGGGATATTTGTCTCCTTCCCCCTATTAAGGGCACAGGCCCTGCAATGGGGCTACTCATGTCTGTGGTGGCCTCCACCATTTCCACCCCCCTCCCAGACCAGTTCCTCTCCCCCACCCCGCCTGCTCCTGGCCCAGAATGGCTTCCCTCACCCCAAAAGGCCACACTGCCACCTGGCGATTGTACTCACCTCCGGCAACCAAGTAGGGTTCTCTTGCCAGCGCTGGCCTAGCACCAGCATTCCTTACTCTAAGACTGCTGTAAATATGCTTTACACCTAGCGCTGGTGCTGGACTCTAGCACTGGCACTAATGGCCCATAGGATTGGACCCTAAATTTCACTAACTTTGGTGACCAAAACCTCAGCTGACTCTAAAGGGTGTCAAACAGCTCCAGTTATCCTAAAGAAAAAGAAATGACAAATATGGAGAAATCCGTATCCTGAACATTTTTGTATTGGGTTCCAGAAGACGTATTCAGATATTGTTTTTCCAATATTTTTTTTAACCTAAGTTGATTTCTCCTTCAGTTGACTTAGGTATGTCTCATCTTTCTTTTGTGAGTAATTTAGCGTTTGGCCAGACTGTGTGCTATTGGGTGGAAGGCTTCTCTTCAGGACTTCCAACAATGGATTGGATTGTAGTCTGGACACAAGGCAAAACAGTCACAAGGTCAGAATGCATACACATATATACAACCAAAAAACTGATTGGAAAAAATCAAAGAGTGTTTTTTTAAAAAAAACCTCCTTGTATATATTAGTTTTAAATTCAATGAAAGAAACACAAGATTCTATTTCAAAGTACTTTTCCATCAGTTAAACCAAAACATTGATAAAGTAAACAAATCATCCATCATTTCAACCAAGCTATGCATATATTTCTCTAAACTGTGATCTAGATGAAAGGTGTTTACGTGCAAGGAATACATACAGATACATGCACATGCACATCCAAACAATATGCTTTCATCTATCCCAATAACTATTCCAATGAAAGCGATATGCACTGTTCTGCATTATATACCCATCTGAATCAGAATATAAAATGGTGTGTGTGTAGCTGAAATTCGCTTTTATTCTCCTTCCTTACCAAGGTGCTTGGCTCAAAATTGAGCTATTCCAATTTTAAAACTATTGCTAACCCACCTCTGAGTGGAAATTGCGCAAGAGGAGCTGCACAGCAATGAACCTGTGTTAAAGTTACTACTTGGGTGTGGACAGTAATAGGATTTTCAGAAATGAGCAGCTATTTGGCAAGGTGCTAACACAGAAATGTACAATGGGAAATAGGAGCTTAAACTCTGGTTCTCCCATGGAATTGCTGGCTACTTTGGGAAATGTGTTAAATTTGAAAACAAGCAATTTCCTCTGGTATTGTTTTGTTTTCATATGGATGTCTCATGTGAGGAATGTATCCAGCTTCTATATCACAACTATTTCTGTCACCATATTCGGGCTAGATTAACTCCTATGCTTAGCATGTTATAGAACAGGGCCCTTTCTAAAGCCTCTGATGTAATGTAAATGACAGCATTTCTGGGTAGAAGGTGGACCTGTCCCATTTATCCATGTTGTACTCCTTTAAAGTGTTCTGTACTTATGAATATGACAGCTGCTTAGTCACAGTTCCTCGCTGCTTATGTAGTAATGCAATGGCCCAATTCTAATAGGGCCTTATGCTGCCAGAACAAGTGTTCCAGCAGCATATTTTCCTTTAAGGCAGTGGTTCTCAAACTTTTAGCAGCAGGACCCACTTTTTAGAATGAAAATCTGTTGGGACCCACCAGAAGTGATGTTATGACCGGAAGTGACATCATCAAGCAGGAAAATTTTTAACAGTCCTAGGCTGCAATCCTACCCACACTTATCCAGGAATAAATCCCATTTACTATCATTGTTAAAAGCATATACATAGTAGCCTGTTAAAAGTACAGATCTGTAACATTTCCCCCAATGCAGTCACATGCCATGGTAGCATCAAGACGAATATATTAAAAATAAAATATTGAAATGAATGGGGACCCACCTGAAATTGGCTCGTGACCCACCTGGTGGGTCCCAACCCCAGTTTGAGAAACACTGCTTTAAGACTATTGCAAAGAAACACTGCTTTACACTATGGCAACATGCCATTCAATGTGGTTTGGCTGCAGCTAACTGGCAAGTGATGGGTCCACACACTAGCAGACTATCCATGTTGCCTGGTGGTGGAACATCAGCATGGGGGGAGGGAAGGAGGGAGGGAAGGATTGGCAGGAGTGCCGCCAATATCCTATCCCCTTCCCAGCTTCAGTCCATTTTCCTGGGTCCACTCCAGCTTATACCAGTTATATAGCTGGTGTAAGTCTGCGTAGACCCATTCAGGCAGGAAGGGATTACCTCCAGGCAAGGGAACAAACGTTCCCTTATTCAGAGGAGACCTCCTGGGCCTGAAACTCCACTGGTGCCCCATTGGTGCATCATCAGGCAGCTGCCGAATTTGTCCCCTTCCTGGATGTGATCCGCCCTACTACCTGCCCTCATCTCCCCACTCACAATCAAAAACTACAACAAAATACATCATGACAACACTGCAGAACAATCCAAACCAGCATAAAAGACAGCATCGATAAAATCCCAACCAACAGCTAAAGCCCCCAAAGTTCACCGAACTACCACCCCAAGCGTCAACCTCTCTCAAGCATACAATGAAAAAATCAAGTTGTTTTTCAAGGACAACAGAGTTTCTGTGGGGAGGACATTCTACATGACCATCACCATCATCTGAAAGGCTGTGCTTCTGGTGGCTGTCCACCACCCCTTGGATGACACACATACCCAATGTGATGCCTCAGATAAAGCTTGGAGCATACGGTCATGCTCCAATATACATGTGAATGAAGATGGTCCTTAAGAGATGGAACTCAAGAACTGGTGGAAGATTTGGGCACGATTATGGTGAAGAACATAAAAAACCCAAGAGTCCATACTTGGCAGACATCTAAGCAGGGGTTCAACCCCAAGATCCTTTGCACTGGAGCCTTTTTCCCCAAACACAAACATCTGGAAATAGCCTTTCTTGGATCACCAAATGAACAGTGATGCGTTTCAATGAGACCTGCCTCAAGCCCCAACAGTGTCTTCTCCATCCTCCCCTTTTCACTTGCCAAATCTTAGCACTTTAATCCCTGGCATTTTAGACAGCAGGTTTGCTATTGAATGGTTAGTACTTCTTTCCGCTTGACTGCCAAACGTGCTTCTCATTTTTTTTATGTTAATTCTGCTCTTCACCCCATTTTCCAATTGCAAAATTCAATTACCTCTAGTTTAAAAACTGTAAGAGCAACATGCCCACATGACATAAATGCGGGCGGTAAACCATCTGCCAGCACAAATTGGAAACCTGAGGGAAATTCAAATATGCTGGATTGTTTTCCTGGCTCTTGTTTATTTGTTTGCTTTATTTTTGCAGGTACATTAACCTTTCAATCATGCCCCCCCCCATCTCTACTGTGCCAGCACACTTGAGTCTATGTCAGTCACAATCTATCCCAAAGTATTTTTAATCATTTTTTTCCCCTGTTGTCATTTTGCAATTTAGATGCAGATCCTGGTTTTTCAAGCAGATGACTAGGACTAGGTGATACTTTCACGCTGAACAACAAACCCCCTGCAAAACTTTGAGATGAATGGGCAGGGCTATTTTCGGAGAAAGAGCACCCTGTGCAATGGATGATCCTGAAATCACCCGGTGCTTTTAGGAGTACTGTCTTTTAAATAAAATTGCAAGGCAGTGAATATAGCCCAGATGGGAAACAAAAGCCTTAGTGGTCCTGCACATTTCTTTGCAAGGAAAAAAAAAAGCATGTGCCATTTCAGAAAATCAAAGCTAAGAAAAACATTGACGACAATCCCACGGCCTAATGTATTATGATGGCTTTTTAGGGATTTTATATATAATTTCCTGTAAAGTTAAGAGGTTGAAGTGATCTCTTCTATTCAGGTGTGTCATCAGAATAGCCGCAAACAATTTTCCGCATCTTATTATGTTCACAGTTGACATACTATGGAAGACATGTGCAGCTGTCTTGCTCTGCTATTCATTTCCTCATTACTATTTTATAAATATATGATTAACAGTTATTGCAGCTGCCTAATTCACATTTACTGCAAATGCAACCCCACAAATGAATGCTCAAAGCAAAGAGATGTGGTTTTAGAGTAATTTAAATTTTACAGTTCCATTTACTCTGTTTTTTAATTTACTGTATAATGACCCTATTAGAATAAAACACATCTGGAAGTTCTTTGGGGAACATTTAATTTTCTGTGGCTTCAGTACTAACAGAATTTGTACCATAAAGGCCACAGATGCTTTGAACACTGTACAAATTTTCACATTTTATGCCAAGAAGATGGTTAATTGTGCAGATGAGACACTTACAGCAAAAAGGGCTGCTAGATGCAAAGAAAGATGAAAAGGACTTGGACCTTAGAGCAACCTAATATAGACCACTTCATTTGTACACATTTCTTTGCTATAGGCAGCTGGCTCTATCTAGGGAAAAGCAGTAACCATATCCCACTGTTGACAATTACGGCAGTCATTCATTGCTTACTTCTCGTATTGATCAGTGTCATGGCTTGTATCATCTGCCTCTTAATGCTAGAATCTCTGCAGTTCAGAGAGTCACATGTGCAGGGGCTTTTCTTTCTATGGAAGAGAGGAAGCCTTCATGTGTGTGGAGTTCCGTGGACTCTTTGCTCATAGTCATTGAGCTGCATAAATGATTCAGAAATACAAAGGTGTCACTCTCATAAACTTCATGTATGTACAGCTGCCAGCAGTCTGTGCACACCAATGAAGTCTCTGCACATGAACAAAGAAGACAAAAGCTTACTTCAGATTTTTATACCCCTATGATGATTGCTTGCCACATATCCTTGGATATAAGAAGACAAAAACTAAACATTTTGGATTATTTTCAGAACTAAACACCACCATTTCAACTCAGAGGAAATGTATTTACTCCAATTATTACAAGGGTCAATCAAATCTGGATTCCATAGGCATTTCACATTTGCCATCAGCACCCAGGTTACAGATGCTCTGAAACATGCTATATTATCAGAATCATCCTGAGAATCTGAGATTGATTTGAATATTAACTACAGATCACTGCAGCAGAGAAAGGTCCTTTACAAGAAGTAATGGGAATCCATTCTCATTGATTAGTTAATTTATGTTCTACAACTAATCGAAACGCAAATCTCATTAGCCACAGGTCAGTAGACTTGGGGAGAGAAAAGAAAATCATTTGGCCAGCCCAGAGAGCCATACAGATTTCACTAGAAGCCAGAAACACTTCTAAAAGCTACTGGCTTGATCAGCACATGCTGTCCTTCAGTCATACAATGTCAAAAAGTTATCGCTGTGTTTCTCTCAATGCTCCCCTGAAATATCCTCAACAAGAGGAGGCTCAGTCATTCCACAGTGATGGCATGATATCATTGTTAAACAGATCTGTTAAATAGAAATAACACTATCTGCCCTGCTTGTTCACCAGTGAGCTGAACAGTCACTATTAGAATCGCATCCAAGTTGATTGAAATTGTCCCTATCTTAGAACATAATCCTTTCTAATATTTGAATGCAACCCTTTATCTTATCAGTAGGAGGTTAGCAATTTATGTCAATAGATTAAGATGATGTTGACCAGCACCTGGACAAGGTGAAAGAATAAAGCCAATGAAATGGCCAACTTCTAAAACTGGGGCCATATTAAAGGATTTTACGTTGGCAACCTTCAGTCTTGGAAGACTATGGTATCGCGCTCTGGATGATGGTTCTGGCACAGCGTCTAGTGTGGCTGAAAAGGCCGATTCCGGAGTGACTATCCCTTCCACACTGGGAGCAAGTGTAGTGTGTCCCTGGTCTGTCTCTCTGGCTATGGGCCTTCCTTCTTTGCCTCTTAGCCTCTGACTGTTGGCCAAGTGTCTCTTCAAACTGGGAAAGGCCATGCTGCACAGCCTGCCTCCAAGCGGGCCGCTCAGAGGCCAGAGTTTCCCACCTGTTGAGGTCCACTCCTAAGGCCTTCAGATCCCTCTTGCAGATGTCCTTGTATCGAAGCTGTGGTCTACCTGTAGGGCGCTTTCCTTGCACGAGTTCTCCATAGAGGAGATCCTTTGGGATCCAGCCATCATCCATTCTCACAACATGACCAAGCCAACGCAGGCATCTCTGTTTCAGCAGTGCATACATGCTAGGGATTCCAGCACGTTCCAGGTCTGTGTTGTTTGGAACTTTTTCCTGCCAGGTGATGCCAAGGATGCGTCGGAGGCAGCGTATGTGGAATGCATTCAGTTTCCTCTCCTGTTGTGAGCGAAGAGTCCATGACTCGCTGCAGTACAGAAGTGTTCTCAGGACGCAAGCTCTGTAGACCTGGATCTTGGTACGTTCCGTCAGCTTCTTGTTGGACCAGACTCTCTTTGTGAGTCTGGAAAACGTGGTAGCTGCTTTACCGATGCGTTTGTTTAGCTCGGTATCGAGAGAAAGAGTGTCGGAGATCATTGAGCCAAAGTACACAAAGTCATGGACAACCTCCAGTTCATGCGCAGAGATTGTAATGCAGGGAGGTGAGTCCACATCCTGAACCATGACCTGTGTTTTCTTAAGGCTGATCATCAGTCCAAAATCTTGGCAGGCCTTGCTAAAACGATCCATGTGCTGCTGGAGATCTTTGGCAGAGTGGGTAGTGACAGCTGCATCGTCGGCAAAGAGGAAGTCACGCAGACATTTCAGCTGAACTTTAGACTTTGCTCTCAGTCTGGAGAGGTTGAAGAGCTTTCCGTCTGATCTGGTCCGGAGATAGATGCCTTCTGTTGCAGTTCCAAAGGCATGCTTCAGCAGGACAGCGAAGAAAATCCCAAACAAGGTTGGCACAAGAACACAGCCCTGCTTCACTCCGCTTCGGATGTCAAAGGGGTCTGATGTGGAGCCATCGAAGACAACAGTGCCTTTCATGTCCTTGTGGAAAGATCTGATGATGCTGAGGAGCCTGGGTGGACATCCAATCTTGGGGAGAATCTTGAAGAGGCCGTCCCTGCTGACCAGGTCGAAAGCCTTTGTGAGATCTATGAAGGCTATAAAGAGTGGCTGTCATTGTTCTCTGCATTTCTCCTGCAGTTGTCTAAGGGAGAATACCATATCAGTGGTGGACCTGTTGGCTCGGAATCCGCACTGCGATTCTGGATAGACGCTCTCTGCAAGTACCTGGAGCCTCTTTAGTGCAACTCGGGCAAACAGCTTTCCTACTACGCTAAGGAGAGAGATGCCGCGGTAGTTGTTGCAGTCACCCCTGTCGCCTTTGTTCTTGTACAGCGTGATGATGTACACGCTGCCCCCCCTCTCTCTGCAATCCCCTGCTCCCTCTCTCCCCTGCTCCCTCTCTCTCTGCAATCGTCCATTAGCCCCACCCCTGCTCCCTCTCTCTCTGCAATCGTCCATTAGCCCCACCCCTGCTCCCTCTCTCTCTGCAATTGTCCATTAAAGGATACGGCAACCCAATCTTAAGCTGATTCTCTGATCTCACATGTGTCTGATCTGTGAACAATTCAGAGACAGCCACAGCACTGGTCACTCCCTTTTCATTCATTCCTGTTTGAAATCTTCTGCTGTACAGGCAATATTTTCTCTTCCTCTTGACCAGGCTTCCAAATTTTCCTACAACTAATAAGATACCTAGCCCTTGTTCTTTTTTGGCTGCACAAATGATTGACAGAGCAGCAGTTCCATGCTGAGCAAGTACCCCCCACACTGGAAATCTCCCAGACACTTGCACTAGGGGCAGTCCCACTTTTGCTGAAGATTAACTTAATTAGCATAGAGGTTCATCATTACTTACCTTGGGTCAATTATTTTCCCTTATCCTAATCTACCTCATAGAGCTGTTTTGAGGCTAAAAGGAAGTTCAGAACCATGAGAGAAGAGACTGATGAAGGAAGGATGAGAGCTGCAATCCTAATATTCTCTCATACTCTCAATACCAGTGGTTCCCAAAATCCTCAGTGGGAGGAGTTTTTGTGGGGGTCGGACGGCAGCAGCAAAACAAACCCCAGGATTGTGCTACTGCTAGGAAAGAAGGGGGCTTTCCTTTACTTACCTTAGGCATCTGGGGGTGAAGGGAGCACTGCGGATGCCTCCAATCAACAAAAAATAGCAATTGGAAACCACTTCCAGTTTCACAAACAAAAACCGGGCGTGGTTTCTGATCGCTATTTTTAGTTGAACAGAGGCTTCGGTAGCCCTGCTGAGGCTTCTATGGGGCTTCCGCACCCCTTGGAAGACAGTGCTACCTAAGGGGTGTGAAGGAAAACACCCTTCTGCTCCGGTAGTAGCACAATCCTGGGGATTACATTGCTGCCTTCCCCCCTCGCCACCCCTTAAAGAGGCATTGGCCAGTGCTTCCCAGGCAGGTGAGTCACGACCCACCAGTTTGGGAACCGCTGCTCTATACTATACAGGGCCAGCTTTAGACCAATTGGAAAAATTGTTCCCAATTGGGCCCCACACCCAAGGGGACCCTGCGCTAGTGTAATCTACTCTAGTCTCTTCTGCAATTTTATATTAAAATATGCTTAGATTCATTTGGTCCATTAACTCACATGCATTTTTTAAGCACACATTTTGATTGCTTTCCATTTTCCCACAAAGCTGTAAAGTCTATAATAAATTTTATTTGAATTGGCTGTGAACCTGAGGCCCCACAAAAATGTTTCCAATTGGACCTCACAGTTCCTAAGGCCAGTCCTGATACTACGTATATTTTTTTCTTCTGGGAGTAACAGCACAATCCTAAATGCCACGGCACCCAGGGCTGCAGCAGTGCCAAAATGGCGACCACTGCACCCTGTAAGTGCCAACACTACCGTGGGGGTCTCCTTGGAGCATTTGCTCCTCACCCTAGGTAATGCTCCAGCAGCACCAATGGGTCTCCTCGGCTCTGCACCTGCGTTTGATCAGGAGACCTGTGTCAGGTTGCCAGGCTTGGAACAGGGGTTAGGATGTGGCAGCAGAGGCTGCCATCATCTCCATCTCCCTCCTGGCCCTGTTTCTCCCCTCCCTATGCCCCCCTCCACTCCATTCCACCCACTCCCCTCCTCCCCCCACCCTGAGAAGTCCTACTGCCAGTCGATGACGGAGGAGCACCTGCCAGTCACCCCCACAATGCTGAGGCCCAGCACTGGTGCTCCCTCCTTCCCAGTTGCCACAGCCATGCCTTTCGGCACTTTTGCAACACCCAGTGCCAGTGCTAGGGCCATTTAGGATTGGGCCCTAACAGCCCAATCCTATGCATGTCTACTCAGAAGTAAGTCCCATTACAGTCAATGGGGCTTACTCCCAGGAAAGTGTGGATTGGATTGGGCTATGTCTCACTGAACACAATGGGACTTACTTCTGAGTAGACATGCCTTGTTCTGAAATAAATATTCTGATTTGAAAAAATATATATATGACAGTTTCCTCGGGGATGCACTAATTTATTTGCTGCTTTGTTCAGTGCATACCTGGAGAGACTAAAGACAAACGAGGAATATCTCAAAACTTAATATGTTGTAAAAGCTCTGCAAGCCACAGGGTTTGGGGATTTTGTTTCTAGCTCACTCAGTGCACTTTTGTTTGACCTTTGGGAAGTCACTTTATCTCTTCAGTATCCACTAACGTGCACAAAACTGGAAGAGGTTGTGGGTCTTCATTGAAAACAAAATACTTAAAACTGTATTTTCTTGAGGAAACAAGCAGGGAAAACAAACCCACAAAGGAAGGCATTGAGAACTCAACCAGTGACCTCATTATTCATGGATCATTTGCACAATGCACCACATGGGTTGCATAAAAGGCATTATTGCCTTTTATAGCATTGTGCATTTACAGAGTGATAATCCATACATCAGTGAAACAACATATAGAATTCAGCAACTCCTTTGGACTCGTTAGTTGAATACTTAGAAATATATTTGTGCGATATAATGGCATCACAGGGTCAACCAAAAAACACATACCTTTCCTCACCACATTCATTTACTCAATAAGTATTAGGAAATCATACAAGAGTACATGCATCAAGAAAATGTTCAACACTTCAGCCTTCAAACATCCTGCCAATATTGTGCGAAGTAGCTCAATATATTGTGATTTTCTAAAGATAAAAAATAAATGAGAATCAAGGCATTAACTGCTGTTTGCAAAAAAGTCTCATGCCTTGGCAAGACAGTGTGGGCAAGGTAGTGACTAGAAATCAGACTAGATTAGAATGACTAGAAATTGAAAGTAAAGCAAATAGGGATCAACCTGCAACTTGAAATAAAAACTATACTGGAAATCTTTATTGAACACCCTCCCAAATGGAAATAAAAGGTTATCTGTCAGTGTTAATTTATATATGTTCAATATTGATCACTGCCAAACACTGAAACAGATTTTTTTTTAACAATAGAGAAAAAGTGTCAATCCTGTTTGCTCATGCTGTTTAATTGTAAGTGGTTGGACAGCCCAATCCTATGATGCTCCAGTACCATGAGGTCCAGCAATGCCAAAATGGCCACCACCGTATCCCATGGGCCAGAGCAGCTTCCAGAATCTCCTGGGGGAAGGGAACATTCTTTTCCTTATCCTAGGTAAAGCTCACCTGGCGCCAATGGGTCTTCTTGGAACTGCATGGGTGCAGAATTTAGGGTCAGCTTAGGAGGGGACATCAGGTTCGGCGGCAGTCTCCGCTGCTGTCCCCGCCCCCCTGGCCCAATCTGCCCTCTGGCCCACCCTCTGCCAACCTAAGAGTAGCCACATCGCACCACACATTCATCAGCATTGGCATGCTTTTTAATTTTTTTTTTTAATTATAAAGTGTCTTGGGAGTCATTATGGCTGAAAGGTGATCTATAAATAGAGTTAATAATTAAATGCAGCATTCAGAGCACAAGCAAAAGGTGTGAGATACAGGAGGTCAAACTGCTGTATTCATGGAGGAGGATTTGTGAATTGCCTGTTAAATTATTTCCTTTCCCTGGCTGTCCTCGTCAACAACAGTAGTGTATGTAGACAGATTGAGACTTGAATGTCTAATTTAGTGATGTGTAAATAAATGAATGGATTTTTCCAGGCTATTGTTGTTAACCCAGTGTAAGGATCCAATCCACAAGGGATGACGCACCATTCAAAACACAATTATAATTACCAAGTGTGGCTATATGTTACCAGGCTTGCGTATGGGCAAGCAAACAGATTGAGACAGCAGTCTTGGTATTAATATTCCTAGATCTGGTTCTTTCTTCTTCATAGAAGGTGGTCACTTTTAGTTTAGACAGTATTGACTACACAATAATACTTGATATAGCATTGTCTGTTACTGGGGTTATATCAAATATTTTTTTTATCTGTGACAATGTTTCTATTGCTGGTTTGGGGTCCAAAAAGTGTGTGGGTGCAAATGTATTTATGACAATTATTTTGAAATAGGGTTGTTTAATAACAAAACTACTTTTTTTTTTTCCTTTTTACAATCGAGAAACTGAGGACCCAGTTCTACCCAAATCCCCCCTGCTGATACACCTGCACCAAGGAGGCAGCACTATGGCATGGGAGCCAGGGCCACTGAGGGGGTACAAAGTTTCTTTTGGGCCCCTTTGCAAAGGGGGAGAGGTCAAACAGAGTGGGGGAGGGTGGTGACGGGAGAGCAGAATGGGGTGTGGGGGTAAAACAGGGTGGGGGGGGAGGTTGCAGACAGCTGAATAAGTCTTTGGAGCCCAGGTCTACCCTCCCAGGTGGCACCGACAGCCAGATACAGTAATATGGAAAACCAGACACACTCCTAAGTCTCTCTAAAATCTTTTAAATATAGAAAATCATGCAGAAAATTAGCCTCATCATATTTAGGCTCAAACTAGAATGGAAAGTGTCCTGTGTGCCCCACACAGGAAAGTGTCCTGTGTGCCTTCTGCAGTCCCACAACTGTGTCCCTATATGCTCCTTCATGCTAAGTGGATCACACAAGCCAAAGAGCTACTGTAGCAGGCCAGTTGCCTCCCAGGTTTGACACTGTGTTAAGCAGCATCATGTATGCATTCCCTGACCCAGCATATATGGCTTGCCAGTAGCTGCAGCTCCACACTCGTGGTACTGTCCCCAGCATCCCATGCAAGCAACGTCTGAGTAGATAAGAAAATGTCAGATCCCAGGAAATTTCTGGGGCCCCTCCTTTGGCTCCAGGGCCCCCTTTCTGACCCTGGGCCCGGGTACAAATTACCCCCTTTACCCCCCCCTCTCCTGATGGGAGCAGTTTCAAAGGAAGTTGCAAAATTGCATGGCCACTGATGTGCAGCCTGCGTAAGACTGTACAATTGATGTGCTCTCAGGTAGGGAGAAGTACCAGATTTTGCAGAAGGGAACATGGTCCTTGACATTACCCTGGATATTGGCACATCTCCATTTTTTTAGTACCTGCCATTCTCTGTTCTTTCTTCAGAATCTCTTCATTTTTTCCCCTTTTCTCTCTTTTTCCCATCCTTCCTTGTCCCCATTTCCTTGCATTGCTAGGCTAAAAATTGCATCTGTGCATGCATCTGCACATTTGTGCATGAGTGGATATTCACAGGTGGAGAATTTACTTACATCTGCTGTCTAATGGAGACCTAAGCTGGGAAATTCATGCAAGCAGGTTAAATGTCAATTTCTTTTGCACTGTACCATTTTCTAACTTGCTTCCATGAATCATAGCGAGCAAAAGGTTCTCCACCTCTGAACATAAACCAAATGGAGCAAATTCTGCTAGTCAACTGACAAGGAATCAGCAAGTGCACTGGTGTCTCTTTTGCTATCAAATACCCCTTTAACAACAGATTTTGTAAATGAGATTCTAGGAGTTACATGCCATATACATATTCATGGAATTGTGATAAGGGAAAAAATGTTTTATCTGCAACCCTGGGTATATTTATTGGGGAGCAAGCTCCACTGGACTCAATGGAAATTATTTCTGAGTAGATACACTTGATTCCCACCAAATGAATTCCACCATTTGATATGGTCCTTGTCCAACTGTTTCACTGGAACTGAGGGCTGTCTCAGAAGTTACATAGACTACATGCAGGTAGCCACACCAGATCCTTCCCCTGCCCTACCCTGTCCTCCTCCCGCCCTGTCCCAACCACTCCCCGCATTCCCCACCTCGAAAATACTTACTGCCATTGGGCGCTGCAGCGCCAGTTGGCCCTCCATGCAGCGCTGAGGCTAAGTACTGCCTGGCGCTGGCCCAGCACCAGTAGCACCTCCTTTCTGGGTGCCACGGATGAGTCTTATGGCACATTTGTGACACCCAGTGCCAGCACTGGAGCTCAGTGCCAACGCTGAGGATTAATGGGATTGGGCTCTCACTCAGCATAATACAGCTTTATAGAAACTGTCCTTGGTCCATGGCAGGGGTGTCCAAAGTTTTTGGCAGGAGGGCCACATCATCTCTCTGACACTGTGTCGGGGGCCGGGAAAAAAAGAATTAATTTACATTTAAAATTTGAATAAATTTACATAGCTTATCATCCCACAGCTCACATTGTGATCAAACAGTCACCCTCATGCGCTGAGACCTCTCATGTTTGAGAGGTCAAACAGTCACCCTCACACTGAGAGCAGTTGCGTTGGGCCAGTGCGGGCTCCAACAAATCTCTGGAGGGCCAGAGGCTCATTGAAGACTAGGGGCGCCTTGACGGCCACACTGGGAGTCCTCGAGGGCTGCAAGTGGTCCCAGGGCCGGGGTTTGGGCACCCCTGGTCTATGGAAACCATTCCATATGTGAGGATTATCCAGTAGTCAGTTTCGTTGTGAGCATGCACAACAGAGCTATGATTGGCCATTGCACACAGTGAAATTGACGGTTATCTCTCAAACACAATAATCTGCAAATATTTTCTCCTGTACAGAACAGTTTGCCATGTAGGCAATGCCTAATGTTTGGAGAGACCCTTAGCCATGCCTAACATTTCCTTGATTCTATCCCAAGAACTAAAACAGATGGACCCAAGTCCCATGTTAAGGATCTGTTACTGATCCATGTCAGACATGGATGTAAGGTACTGGATGTCTGGATGCATCACCACCAAAAATACTCCCTACATATAAACTAGCATATCAGAGAAATAATTATAGGCTAGCCCATTATTTTCCAATTTTTTTTGACTGACAGCTCCCTTGACCTATTGGGCCATTGGCCTTGGCTCCCCATTAGGGCTACAATCCCATACATTGTATAGGGTGGCAGGTTTTTCATGAGGATTCCACTGCTCCCCTGGTTGATTTCTCAGCTCCCCAGGGAGCCACGGTTCACAATTTAGGAACCAGTTGGCTAGCCCTTTCCCTGACATGCTAGTTTTCTATGTATAGGGGGTATTTTATGGGATGGAGGATTCAAACATCTGAAGGCCCAATTCTATGAGCCTTCAGCGCTGGCACTAAGCTCCAGTGCTGGTGCTAGATGTCATAAAAGGTATCATAAATGGCAGTAAGGCATGCTTACAGCACTGAGGGAGGAGTGAGTGCCAGTGCTGGACCAGTGGCTCTACGTGCTGCACCTCAGTGCCTCACTGATGACCAACACTCTTCCAGCACCAGTTGGCAGTGGTGTTTTCAGGACAGAGGGAGGCAGGGAGTGGGTGGAATGGGGAGGGCAGAGGAAAGGGAGGATCAGGCTTGGGAGGAGGGTGGAGATGGCAGCAGGCTCTGCCACCATATCCTATCCTCCCTCCCAGCCCAGGTAGCTTGACATGGCTCAGCTCTGTGCCTGCTTGAACGCAGACGTAGAGCTGAGGAGACCCATTGCTGCCAACTGGGTAAGGGAGCAAATGCCCAAGGAGACCTCCAGCTATATCCTGGCACCCCAGAATCCAACGTTTGCCATGTTGGTGCCACTGGAGTCATGGGCACCTGGAACCATAGGATTGGGCTGTGATTCTCTTCTCCTGTAGTGTGAAATGATACAGCCAAGCGAGAACATACTGCCTGTTCTCAGCTTTCACTCTAAATGTAGAGAGATGATTGGCACTGACATCAGGCCCTGCGATGATGGACCAGAACAGCAATCGACATGTTTCCCTTGGACTCAAAAATTTTAAAAGAAAAAAAAACAGAACAGAAAGAATGCGTATGAAGCAGTTATCTAGGAGTGAGAGGTGGCAGTTCTGCTCCCAGTGCTTTTAGGTGGGGATCTTAAGTCATAATGATCCATGGCAACAAGTGTCTTAAGATGACAATTTGCTGTTTAAGGAGCACCCGGAGAAAGAGAATTTCAGGACCAACCACTAAGCTGTGGCACATTTCTCATTCAATGGCACCACTGACAGCATGAAAAGGAAATGTTTAATACTAATGGAGCTTTTACATTTTTTACGTGGAGGATATTTTTGGTGTCTCAAAATGGTCCGAGATTGCTTCTTCAAGAAGCCCATGTAAAATATGCCCATATGTTCACGTGGGCAGATGAAACACAGGCATCGAACCATCCATGCTACCTATAAAACCCTATTATCATCACACGTGAGCATCCTTCAGGCTTTAATGAGTCGCAAATCTTCACTTAGAAGAATCTTCCTAGCCTAGATTCATCCCAATTTCAAAGAAAAAGGTTCATTTCTCTATTATAGGGCGCATCCCTTGAAACGCAATAATAAAGTCTGAGATATTTTCACCTTTTCTTTTTTATATCTTACCTAAAGTACTTACCAAATGATGGCTTTGTTTCATGCTCATAATTTTTAATATAAATTTTAACCTGAACCAAATCATAAATGTAACAATATATAAACGCATATATGTGAGATTGTGATGCTACTCTTTTACATAGAGTAAAATGCCGACGAATCACATCACAGAAACACTTTGATAAAAACATTAATTTCCATACTCATCTTTTTCAAGGAAGCAATAAAATGCTGACTTTTCGTCTGAAATTTAGGCTGCCATCACTCACCTGGTCTCACTTAATTGTGTTAATGGAGCTATCTGCCATATTTTGCTTATCCACTCCTGTGTGGCTGTGATGAATGCCCTATTTTTTTGCCTATTCTTCTGTATTTTTGGACACTCCTCAAGAGCTTCTGTGCAATTTCAGCAGTAAAAAGTTGTTGAGATATCCCCCTGCAAGCAGATTTTCATAGAATGGTTTCTTATCTTGATTGGGTAAGTTCAAGCAACATTATTCTAGAACAGGGCTGCCCAAACCCCAGCCCTGGGGCCACTTGCGGGCCTCGAGACCTCTCAATGCGGCTGCCAGGGAGTCCCCAGTCTCCAATGAAACTCTGGCCCTCTGGAGATTTGTTGGAGCCCGCTCTGGCCCAACGCAACTGATCTCAGCATGAGGGCAACTATTTGACCTCTCACATGAGCTGTGGGATGAGGGCTCCCTCCACTGCTTGCTGTTTCACATCTGTGATGCAGTAGCGGCAGCAAAGGACAGGCCAGCCTTGCTTTGTGCGAGGTCTTTTATAGGCCTTGAGCTATCGCAAGACCTTCATTCATTCATATAAGTTCATCTTTAATATATTCATTTATGTAAACTTATGTAAATTTATTCAAATTTTAAATGTAAATTAATTCTTTTTTTCCCCGGCCCCCGACAGTGTCAGAGAGCTGATGTGGCCCTCCTGCCACAAACTTTGGACACCCCTGTTCTAGAATCACAAGAAGCCACCAAGCTGTAATGGAAGTCTTGTGCAGCTGAAAATAATCACCACACCATAAGAGGGCAGTGAGATGGTGAGAGGGCAGGTGTGGTAGCAAGAGGGCAGGCACTCCATGGCTTGTGACCACTGAACTCAGGCTGGACTGGACCGATGCCTTTGCAATGCAGCCTCAAGGTAAAGGAACAAACATTCCCTTAACCTGAGGAGGCCTCCTTGACTGCCCTCCCACCACAGGATGTAGCGCACACCACATCGGCATGGCTGCGTCAGTGCTGGAAAGTTAGACAGGACTGGGCCCTTACAGCCTAATCCTATGCATGTCTACTCAGGAGTAAGTCCCATTATAGTCAATGGGGCTTATTCTGCATAAGTATGGATGGAATTGAAGCCTATAGTTCAATCCTATCTAACTCTCTCTCCCTGCTGACATAGCCGTGCCACCAAGCTGTCATTGCATGCGGATCTGCATGCAGGTAAGTCTCCAGGTAAGGGAACGTTTGATCTCCTGTCATGGTGCATTGTCTTACCTGTCCATTTGTGGCCAATGATTGTGGATGCTGCACCTGTAGGATTTCCGTCTGGACATGTAGTAGGTGGCATTTGGGGGGGAGCACTGTGCTTTGTAAAATTCAATTGGGTATTCAGTACATTCATCAGTGCATCTCAAGCAAGTGGTGAATCTTCATTTGCTGAATTTCTGCCTGGACTCATCCCGCCACAGTCCAGTGTCAAGTTGAAAGCAGTGGCATAGCTGGGCTCAACGAGAGCCTCCAAAGGAGGAAGAAAGGGCGGCTGGGCCATCGCACCACCACTACCAGATTTCTTGGCAACTTTCCAATCTGAAAGTTGTCAAAACACTAAGGGGTGGCAACAGCATGAGAGGAAGGAAGAGAAAGAAGAAAAAGGGGGCAGCAGGACAATCCTGCCTCCATCGCCTCTTAGTGTTCGGGGGCTTCCAGATCAGGAAGGACCAATCCTATGCATTTCCCCCTGCCAATGAAGGGATGACAAAGGTCTGGGAGGTCTCATCTGGGTCAAAGAATATTTGTTACCTTACCTGGGGGTGTCTGTAGTGTGGAGGGGACTACTCAGACCTATGCTAGCAAAATTACTGGCATAGGTCTGCATGAACCTGTGCAGTGGGATCGGGTCCAGGAAAGTGGATAGGATTCAGCATCTGCCCCCGCTGCCAATCCTACACCCTTCTGAAAGCCAACCTGCCCTTCTGC
This sequence comes from Tiliqua scincoides, assembly GCF_035046505.1. Classification (NCBI taxonomy): domain Eukaryota; kingdom Metazoa; phylum Chordata; class Lepidosauria; order Squamata; family Scincidae; genus Tiliqua; species Tiliqua scincoides. The sequence goes on from NC_089823.1 coordinate 173,782,895, forward strand.
ACCCACTTCCAGCCCTTCTGCTCTCCCTCCACTCTGTCCCATCTTCCCTGCAGACTTACCTTCATCCGTGAGTCCCAAAGGAACCTCCATCACACCATATGCAGCTGCAACCTGCCTGCTGTCGCACAGGTCCATGTGCTGTCAGGGCGCCTTTTGCAACTACCATAAGCAGTCACTGCTGGAGGAATGTTACTTCTGCCAGCAATACAGCCCCATAGGGTTGGGCGCTTTCTATCCTGTATTTGTTTGCTGCTGGGAATGATAACATATACGTTATACTTTACCTATTCCAATATTCATTTATTCATTCATTCCAATCGAAATATCTTTTCCCATTCATTCTTTTCTTTGGCTTGCCTCATTAGTACCTAGGCTATCTAACCTATATGCTGCAAAAGCAATAAATTAAACATTTATAAAAGGGTTGCCTGTGCATGAATTTAATTGAAAGAGACTAAGGCATGTGATAAGATTAGGCTACCTTATGTGCCTTATTAAAATGAATATCAAACTTGGGGTTGCCTCATTCAATTTTTGATCCTAATTAAGTAACCATAAGCATAAGAAAGGAAATTGAATTTTCTACTTAAGGAGCTTCCAATAAAGCCACGGATGTTACTGAGTTCAGATTCTCACAAACTAAGATAAGTGTCTATAAAATAACTTGCAAGGCTTGCGCTGTAACACGGACTGAAATTCAGCTAGATGAATGTCTCCCCAACCACCGATGTAAATATGAAGACAGAGCATTTCCTGCTTTTGTCATGTGCCTTGATCCTAATCGCATTGCCTTGGAAGTGTGTCCCTTTGAGTTCAATCAAACTGAATTCTAAATAAGTGTTTAGAAAGACAGTTTAACAGCCTAATCTTTTGGATCTGGAATCGTAGCTGCAGGAGAAGTAGTGGCTTTTCAATGGCAACCTTAGATATTTTCCACATCTAAACTTAAACATCCATATGGTGACTGTACTCCTTTCTGCCCCTGGCCTGGTGATGCAGTGGAAGCTATAGGCCCAAAAAAGTATAAATGATATGATTGTTTTACCAATGGTGAGATTCAGGATCAGGCCAGCCCTCCAGCAGTTAGGACAACATTCTGTACCTAGTAAGGAAGCTTATACCGATCTTCTTGGAAGCTCAAATGGCACACAGAATGCTGTAAAAGTGAGTCAGAGGAGACCTACAGCCCAAACCAATGCCGGGCCAGTGCCGGCCCCAGCAACAGCTGGCATGAAAGTGCCATAAGGCACTTCACCACTGGCGGGCAACACGCGGCACCAGCAAAGAAGCCAGCACCAGTTGGTGCTGGGACTCCACGCTGGCAGGACACTGCAATGGGGACGCGTTTCAAGGCAGGGGAGGGCGGAGGAAGGTAAAGAGGAGGTGAAACTGGGTAAGGGGAGGGTGGGCCGGAGGGCAGGCTCAAGAGGGGGGTGGGGTAGCAGCAGAGGCTGCTGCTTCATCCTATTTCCCCTCCCAAGCCATGGAACCGAGTAGACCTGTCAGGGCCACCAGAGTTCTACACAGGTTAAGGGAACCAATGCAGATACGGGGGTACACTTGTATCTTCAAATATCTGCTTTGCCCATAATTAGCATTATGACTATGTAGGTTTGTGCACATTTGAGAAAAAAAAAAACAACTTTAAGAACCAACAGCCATGGCAGTGGGAACACCTGAGTTGGCATGAGGCTTCCTACCATCTTGTTCTCCTGTCCCTTTCCGCCCCTTGGCACCACTACAGAGAAGACATGACAGCAGCCAGAGATCATTCTCACACGCTTGGTCCAATGAAGGAGAGTCCTGCCCCTTCTAAGAGTCATCAGTCTGTTTCCATTGGGCCTGCAGCACCTTTAAGAACCAACAACTAACAACAGCTGCAAGAACATTATTTTCTGCTTTTAGTTATAATAGTGCAGACCAGTGTTTCTCAAACTGTGGGTCAGGACCTACTAGGTGGTTTGCAAGCCAATTTCAGGTGGGTCCCCATTCATTTCAATATTTTATTTTTAATATATTAGAATTGATGCTCCCAATGAGATGTGACTGCATTCGGGGAAATGTTACAGACCTGTACTTTTAACAAGCTACTTTGTATATTCTTTCAACAATGATAGTCAATGGGACTTACTCCTGGGTAAGTGTAGGAAAATTGCAGCCTAGGATTGCAAAAAATTTTCCTGCTTGATGATGTCACTTCCGGTCATGACATCACTTCTGGTGGGTCCTGACAGATTCTCATTCTAAAAAGTGGGTCCCAGTGCTAAATGTGTGAGAACCACTGCAGCCTAGGATTGCAAAAAATTTTCCTGCTTGATGATGTCACTTCCGGTCATGACATCACCTCTGGTGGGTCCTGACAGATTCTCATTCTAAAAAGTGGGTCACAGTGCTAAATGTGTGAGAACTACTGGTGCAGACTATTTTGAGAGTTATGCTAAGAAGCTCATTCTATAGAAAGAGGCTTTGGTCTAAGGCACCCTATCACAAGCATGCTAAGTACAGATATTAAAAAGTTCCATGTAATTATTGTTGAAGAATCAACAATTTTTTTTTTTTTAAAAGGGGGTAACTTGCTTCTAGCATTACCTTTCCTCTAACACAGCCATAGCTTTAAATTTATGGCCAAGCTGCCAGCCATTTCATCAATCTATTTTGTGACATGTTCAGAACAACCGGCTTTATTTCACAGTCTCAGTAACTGTTCCAACAGATCTATTAATGGTTTGGCACTCTCTGTTTGTAATGCTTTAATTCAGGGTAACAAGCTAAAAATCACTAATATGTGACTTTAGCAAAGTAGTGAAGCAATTATCACATTTAACAAATAACGACTTGTATTACATTTTTTTTCCCACAGCACAGGGAGAAAACTAGCTCTAAATGACACTTTTTAGACTCATTAAAATCACTAGCAAAATCTCAGTTTAGGGATTTCCACAACAGATGCCATAATAAGCTAAAAGACCTAGTATAAAACAACATGAGAATTCAAAGGAGAAAGGGAATTTTCTAGCACTAAAATATATTTTGCTTATACATGTAGAAATGTCTGTTAATTCTGTTCTGCCTAAAACACTGGGATTTTTTTTTAAAAAAGGAATATATGTGTATTATATTATTTCCAAGGCCCAACTCTCTTATTTCTTTTCCGAGTCAAAAGAAGAATTTTGGTAAATAATGTCCTGGGCTGCCATATATTTTGATTTCTCATTCCATCAACAATTTAAGGGTGGGGACCTTGTCTTCAAGATCTTGTTAGGATCTTGTCTTCAAAATCGATGAAACCCCTTATGAGAGGGGTTACTGCAGTATTAGGGAGGGGCTGTTGCTCAATGGTGGAGCACATCCTTTCCATCAAAAGAGCCTTGGTGTTCTCCAGTTTGGGCAGGAAACTGAAACTGCTACCAGTCTAGCTGAAAACTGCTACCAGTCAGTGTCAACAGTGTTGCGCTAGAGAGACCAATGATATATTGGTCACAACGTGCCCCTATGCTGGCTCAGAGTTTTGCAAACATGCTGTAAAGCACATAAGGAGCAGCTTAATGCTGACCCAACAAACTGTGCCAGCCTACCACTGCTGCATCCAGGAGCAGCACCAGCCAGAACAGATAAGGTTGTGCCAACTGGTGCAGGGGCATAGGGAAGGGGCATTTCTGGATGAGGGGAGGCCACAACAAGGGGCAGATTGGACCTAGGAAAAGCTGGGATCAGCAGAAATCTCCTCCACTGTATCCTACACCCCTTCAGGGGCCAGGCAGCCCTACACAGGGCTTCCTGGATTTGCACCAGTTAAATAGCTGGCATGGATCCAAGAAACCCCATAGGGGTGGCTGGGGCATTACTCGGGCTAAGGGGAAATATTTCCCCTTACACCGAGGAGACCTCCCACTACCTCCTAACCTGTGCTGGATATAGCGTAGGCCATGTGGCCTAGATCAGAATTGGGTTGCCCATCTCCTTTCTTTGTTATGCATCTGAAAAAATACAGTGAAATCTCTGCCTTTACCAAGTACCAAAGTGAAATTTGCAATATTTTGGGTTATTTTATTTGAAAAAGCGCAGACTATTAATATAAATACTAAGTTGACTATGTACCATTAGGAGATGGCATTCCTTTGTTTCCCAGTTGCAAAAAGGTGATAGGTTTCCTTTAACTACAGGAAAGTCTAGTCTCTAAAAGGTTTTTTATTATTGTGTGCCTCTGGTCCTGACTTTGAGACATTTATCTTTGATAGGAACAGTTTCCAACAGCTGCACCCTCAGCTCTGTATAATGAGTCAGAAAGAGAAGGGGGAGTCATGTCCTCTTCATTGTGTCACTTTTCATCCAGATATGATACTTTATGGGCTTCAACTATCAAAATTGTTTGGACAGACCCTAAAAAAGTGATGCAGCAATAAATCAAACAATCAGTCAACCAAAGCTTGTCCCTCTTCTTCTTTCTGCAGGAACCTAATGAGTTACATTAAAATATATAATAAAAACATGTGCTCACAAAAATACATCACCACATATGATATGTATATATGACTGCTACAAGCCACCATTGACAGGGTACTCTAGTTTAAGAGGGAATCAACCTTCCTATCCAGACCTTCCTTTATATTATATACATAATATATATCTCTGGTGCCCTTGCAGCCTCTTCTTCCCAGCTCAGCCAGGTGCCATCTTCTTTGATTTTGCAAAATTTCGTGAGGTTCAAGGTGGCAGCACCTGGGAGAACAGGTAGGAGGGGCCAGCAGGGACATCTGTGACACGCAATTTGGGAACCCCTGTTTTAGACCCTTCTTACAGGCCACAGGTTTTCAATAACATGCACAAAGAGGATTACCAAATGAATTGTGATATAGCCTTGGAAGGAGAAGCATTCCCCCACCATCCTCAAACCTTCCACCTTTGAGATCCTGACCTCTGGATCCACCAACTCACCTTACTAATCAACCTTCAATCTTTCTTCAGTAGACATTTCCAGTCCTTATGTGGGTTTTTGTATTATAGACAAACATATATTAGAAATGACAAGTCTACTCAATTGTACGAGCCACTGAATGGATCTGTGAACCTAATGGTCAAATTGCACATTGTGAGCAGGGCACAATTAGTGCTTCCATGCTTCTTTTCCCCTGCAACCACTGGGGGAGGCAACATGAACTGAGACCTTGTATGAGAGAGGCGTGCTGCATGCAGTGGCGTAGCTAGCAGGGGGTAGTCCGCCCCGGGTACCACTCTTGGGGGGGTGTAACAAATGCCCCAACATCACTGACATCATGAAGCTTAGGAGTAACCCCATCATGCCATATACTGTTGGATACAGAATTTCAGCGGAATGCAATGCAATGCAAAAAACTGGATTGAAATATCTCAATTCCATCAAAAGTTATGACCAAAAACCCAGAAACAAAAAAAAATGCATTGAACCCTATGGAAAATGAAACTGAGCCATATCATGCGATTACTCGAGATTAGGTGAACTTGCCATAGTTCCTCGGAAAGGGCAGGCTAAGAGGAATCCAATGACAGCAGAATGGTTCCTATTCAATGAAAGCAGGCCTCAAAATACACCCAAGAAGGAAGTTCCTCCCTCCAAGCAGACGAATGTATTAAGCCCTATGGAAAGCAAAAGTAAGCCACACGGTCACGTTTACTTGCGAGTAAGCAAGTGTGCCTTGGTTCCTGGTCAAGTCAGGCAAAGAGGAATGCAAGGCTAGCTGCATGGTCCCCATCTAATGAAAGTGGAGCTCAACAAACGCTCCAGAAGGCAGCCCCCCCCCCCCAAAGAATAAACCAGAGGCTTGAGCTGGTAAGGTGGGAACTCGGGAGGGCTGAAAATCTCACTGATTTATTTGTGTGTGTGGGGGATGATATTGCAGGCAGCAACCCCCCCCCCCCAAATAATAAAACAGAGGCTTGAGCTGGTAAGGTGGGCACTGGGGAGGGCTGAAAATCTCACTGCTTTATCTGTGTGTGTGGGGGGGGGGTTGTTATTGCAGGCAGGCTACAGAGAAAATTCACTTGGTGAAACAGGGCTGGCTTCCCCTTATTTATCTGTTTTTCTGTAATTTAATTATTTATAATTATTTTATGTTGCTTGATGATGTCACTTCCAGCCATGACATCACTTCCGGTGGGTCCTGGACAGATTGATATGCCAATAAAGGTTTCAGAAAGAAGATTGTCATTCTAAAAAGTGGGTCCCAGTGTTAAAAGTTTGAGAACCACTGCCTTAACTCCAAACAGGCCAATGAGACATCGGGGAGGGGGGGTGACACCCTAGTGACCAAAATTCTGGAAATCGTGGCTTTTAGGAATAATACCATCATGTTATATACCATTTGATGCAGAATTTCATCCATTGCTTGTGGGGAAATATTCACTGCTTTTATTTTTCTGGCCATTATTATTATTCATTCCGTGTCATGACTATTACTATCTCTGTCTCACCTACCTCACAGGGTTGTTGTGAGGACAAAATAAGAGGAGGAACCACGTATACCACCCTGAGTTGCTTCGAGGAAGGGTGGTATAAAAAGTGAATTAATTAATTAAGGCATATGGGGTGAAAAAAATTTATGGGCCTTGGGTGTCAAATGACCTAGCTACGCCTCTGGCTGCACGCTTTCCTCCCTGTCAGGGGCCCAATCTAAATCAATGCACACATACACACTGTTGCTATTTCGCCCAGAAGGAATGCTCTCATTGGTGCCAACTGGACCATTCTGTTTGAATCTTGCCTCTGCAATAACTATTGGATGGCCTCAGGTAATCCACTTTCTTCCAGTTCCAATATGAGGATAATAATACTTCCTAAAAACCCTCAAGCATAAAAAGTACTAATCACATACTAATGGAGTGTGTTGTTTGATCCCAGGGCCCCAATCCTATGCACAATTACTTGGGCGTAAATCCCATTGACATCAGTGGAATACGCTTGCAGGTAACCATGGATTGGATTGTCCTGCAAATCTCACTTTTATATAGAATCCTTCCTCTCTTGCCCGCACCTCTGCATGTGTATCGAATCACGAAACCTGATTGTAAAACAGATGTTGTGCCAGGAGGCTGGGATGAAAGTTTTCCCGATTGATGTAACTACCCTGGAAGCATAGACAGCTGCCCACTGGCTCACAGTTACTGCAATTCCTTCTCGCAATGGAGTGGTAACTTTATATTTCTGCCTTTTGTGGGTTGAAGCCAGATCCTTGAAGTTATGTGAGCCTGTTGATGGCTGTGCTGCATTTAATACAGGACAGAGTTGTATTTTTTTTTTTAATGTTCACTGAATATCCAGAACGTAATTGGAAAAGAAAAAAAGGGGAAGAGAAACGGACAAGAAAAGAGAACGGAGAGCTGCTTGTTTGCTGCTTGATCCAGGAATGATTAAAGGTAGAAGTTTTTCAGACATTACAGACAGAAAAGGGTATAGTTAAAGCTCCTTTAAAAAGAGAGGTTTCATAAAGGGCCGGTACTCAAACTACTATTAAAAGCATCATGCTTGTTAAAACCTGTAAAAAGGCAGGAAATCAGTGAGTGAAACGCAGCTTCTTCACCAATTACTGAAAGGAGTGTACACCTTAAAGCACTCTTTGAATTGTGTCATAGCAGCCTCTCTTTTCGGCTCTTTCTTCAGCATCTGATAGTCTTCCCTTCTCTCTCTCCCTCTCCCTCTCCCTTTCTGTCTTGTACCAGGCCATTCATTGGGTACATTAATGGTGGGGGGAAAGGGAGGGCAGTTTACAATGCTACACCAAGTTCACTTCTCACTTGTTGTTAGCAACCCATTTACAGCTGAATGACTGTGAGCAGAGACAGCTCAAAATGACTTTCTCTGCCTCTTCACCAGTCCACTTGTTTTTGTCATTGCTTTCTTTTTAAAACCCAAAGGAAATAATTGATCAACTGAACGCCTTCCACCTTTGAGGTAAATGCATATCATCCACCTGGTTAAAAATTCCTCCTTTTTCTTCCTATTTGCCATCTTTCTGTATCCAGGGTTGGTGTGTATGTGTGTGTTTTTTCAGAGCTGTTTAAACAATACTTCATCAAATTCAGCCTGAAGCAAATAAAAAGCACAGTAGGGTAAATAAAAAGTAAAAAAAAAAAAATTGTAGACTGGAGGGTAAGTACTTTTATTCCTGTACTTTCATCGCCTGGGGAATTATTATTCCATTGCTGGTTTCACAAAAGGGGGAGGAGGAACAGGAGAGTTCCCGAGTTATTCACAAAATGGATTGCTCCTCTCATCGCTTTTCACTCCTACGGCTTCTCAAGAGTCCACTGATTACAACAAAGTGTGGCCATCTATTCCGTCTTATTGACAGAGGTCCTTAATTACTGCCGCAGCAGTAATACCTGCTATTAAATGCTGCTAAACAGAGACTGCAAATTAGCCGCGGATCTCAGTAACCTTTTGTGTATAATTATAGGCAGTAGGCTTGACGCGGAGGCTGTAGGACTGACCCTCACCATAGCAATGGGAAACCTTTGTTTATCACCTGCGGTGGAGGCCAAAATGTGAAATGAAAAGCTTTCAATCAGCCAAAGGCCTTCAGAAGGCCTGGGAAAGCAACAGGCATTAAAAACAAATCCAGTTCTATATTTAAAACCATCTTCGTCAACCACTGTTTAAACTCGCAGCACATTAACCTAGGGCACTGTTCTGCTGTGCAAGCCGTGCGAAAGTTGAAAATGGCAAAAAAATTAGGTTGCCTTTTTCAGGCATTCTATATTTTATGAAGGCCTTTAACCTGCATTTAAGAGCTGCTTCATGCAATTGCTGGCTACAAATTGCTCCCAGGATCTTTTAAAAAAGTTTAAGCTTTTGGCTTACTTTGTTATATGTACATAATACTCTACCGTACACCCAAACTATGTGGCTGGTCCCAAGTCCATCATGCACCATCTTCATTCTGTCAGCCGTGGTCCTTTGAATCTAGATGTACAATCACACTACTCCACTATGGCTTGCACGTACTCTGAACCTGAAACTGGATCATCCTCATACTGTATGAGGTATGAGTCATACCTCCTTTTACACACAAACATACACAAAGTAGTAAATCAGCCAAATTGTTTGTGGAAACAAAGTGAAAGTGTTTGCCATGTTCATGCACCCTTGGTCTCAAATTGGTCCAAGCTATGTTGTAGATATGCAGAAAGGGAAGCACTGCAGCTAAACTTCCCAGTATTGTTCCCAAGTATCCCCCAAAGAGCAAATACCACCAAAATTCTGTATTCCGTCAATTAAAATGAGGAAGAGTGTGATGTCAGCATATTCACTTGGAGCAAACCAAGTACAGTAGAACCTCTTTAAGTTGACCACCCAAGGGACTGGAGGAAACTGGTCAACATAGGGAGGTGGTCAACATATGGAAAAAAGGCATTTAAATATTATCATGTTTAGCTCCCAGGACTACAAATGCAAGGCCAAGTTATTATTTCAATTAAATTTTTAAAAAGTGTTATTGCAAATATCAATGAGAATTGATCCTCTTGTGATGCTTACTATTTATATCATCTATATCTATATCAAGAGACAGAGAATAAACAGCCCACAATCAGTGTTTTAAAAAAACCCTGAAAATTCATAAGCTTAAAAAAAATTGTAAGTTAAAAAAAATACTTGGTTTCATAGCAGACAGGCAGACCAATGCTATCCCTTGCCAGCCCACAGCATGTAGCATGTTACATAGCCCCAACAGCTAAAAACAACACTTTTTTACTTAGGCTGCTGGGCCTCCACTGGGTCTCCTCAGATTCACTAAATGCCAGAAGGTGTTTGATACGGTCCCTCACTAAAAGCTGTTGAGAAAACTCCACAGTCAGGGAATAAGAGGACAGGTCCTCTCATGGATTGGGAACTGGTTAAAGACCAGGAAACATAGAGTGCGTGTCAATGGGCAATTGACAAAAAAAGTGGAGAGAGGTGGAAAGTGGAGTGCCTCGAGGATCTGTCCTGGGTCTGGCACTTTTCAACCTCTTCATAAATGACCTGGAAACAGGGATAAGCAGGGAGGTGGACAAGTTTGTGGATGACACTAAACTTTTTTGAGTGGTGAAGACCAGAAGGGATTGTGAAGTGCTCCAGAAGGATCTCTCCAAACCGGGAGAATGGGCAGCAAAATACCTGTTGTGTTTCAATATAAGTGTAAAATAATGCACTGGTGATAGGAACCAAAGTGAAAGGACAGTGGCTTCACTAAGCACAAGCAACCTCATGTCCCTCACAACTTGGTATATGTCCAGGTATAATCGGCAGCTGGCACAGGTCTGTCAGCTATGTGCAGTGTGCCCACCTATAAAAACCCTTTCGCACATGCGCTAGCAGGTGTAGGGGAGGGATTGTCATGTGGCTTCTTGCTTTTCCAAGGTGGAACAAACCAGACAAAACACAGGCCCACAGTATCGCATTCAGTGGGCAACTTTCGGAGGGTAAATTAATACTCTGTGCAATGGTCGAAGTGGTCAAGATACAACTTACGGAGGTGGTCAATATAGAGAGGTTGGTCTCCCATAGTGTATATGCAGTGTCTGCCCATACTGTGAAAATTAGGTCAACTTAAGGAGTTGGTCAACTTTGGAGGTTCTACTGTATGTTCAGTAATGAGAAAGGATCTGCTAGACCTGATGACAAGAAAAGATAACAGCCTTTGGATGGACAAAAAAAAAAAAAAAAAAAAAACCCATAACAAAATATCAGAAGAAAAAGTCATTCACAGTCTATTACCTATGTGGCACCTGGACCACCTGGCACTTGGACCACTTCACCTAGTGAGAAAAATTAGTCCCTACTTTATTTTCTTATTTTATATTCTGGTAAGTCCCCAGTTTGCAATGTTGAATTTTATGTCCTTCTGCATTCTGGTGAAGGCAACGTGGCTCCAGTGGCAGATGATTTGGCTAAAATCAGGGCTGACATTGAGGCAGAGCTCTCCAGGACTTGGTTCCAGATGTTGTTCTCCATGTCAAGAGCTCAGACCTGTAACATATAAATGACTAAGGGCGCAATCCTAACCCACTTTGCATCACTGGCATAGCTGTGCCAATGGGACATGTGCTGCTTCCTGAAGTTGGGGGGCACTCACGGAGACCTGCTCAAGGTAAGGCAATTTTTGTTCCCTTACCTCGAAGTTGCATTGTCCTTAGTGCTGGAAAGTTGGTTAGGATTGCAGCCTGAGGGCCCAATCCTATCCAATTTTCCAATGCTGGTGCAGTTGTGCCAGTAGGGTGTGAGCTGCATCCTGTGGTGGAGGGGCAGTCACTGGGGCCTCCTTAAGGTATGGGAATGTGTATGTGTTCCCTTATGTGTTCCCTTACCAAGGGGCTGCATTGTGGCTACACTGGAGCTATAAAGTTGGATAGGATTGGGCCCTGAGGCTGCAATCCGATTCACAATTTCTTGGGAGTAAGCCCCATTGACTATAATGGGCCTTACTTCTGAGTAGATATGCATAGGATCACTGGTGTCGCTGGGGGGTGCGGGGGGGTGACACGCCTGGAGGGTGATGTGCCCTGGGGAGAGGACGCACTAACATCGCGGGGTTAGGAGCTACCTCATCATGCCATACACCATTGGATGCGGAATGGCCAGCTGAGTACAGTGCAAAAAACTGAATTGAAATAGCTCCTTCCATTCGAATGTTATGGCCAAAAAACCGGAAAGAAAAAATGAATGGATCCCTATGGCAGACTACAGAGTAAGCCCCATTGACCGCTATGGGACTTACTTAAGAGTAGACATGCATAGGATTGGGCTCACAGGCTGCAATTCTACCCACACTTTCCTAAGAGTAAGCCCCATTGACCACAATGGGACTTGCTTCAGAGTAGATTCACTTGGTGGGACAGGACTGGCTCCCCCTTATTTAATTATTTCTTTTATTTTAATTTAATTATTTTTTAATTATTTATTTTAATTTGCTTGATGATGTCACTTCTGGCCATGACATCACTTCCAATGGGTCCTGGACAGTTTGTCATTCTAAAAAGTGGGTCCATGTGCTAAAAGTTTGAGAACTGCTGCAGTAAGGTGTTAGTAAGTTGACACAGGGGTAGGGGTGTGTGTGTGACTCTACAAGTTTTCAAAATCACTAAAATCAGAATTTGGAGCAATAATGCCATCATGTTATCAATCAATCAATGTGTAATTTCATGCAGAATGCAATGAAACAAACCACATTGAAATATCTGTGTTCTAACAAAAGGTACAATCGAAAAACCAGTTGGGGCGGGGCAATGGTACATAACCACACCCATCACCTGGGGCGTTGCCCCACACACTGCGTGGGGTGACGCGCAGGCCTCCCGCACTGGGTGACGCAAATCCTAGTGACACCACTGCATAGGATTGGATTCTAAAGGCCCAATTCTATCCAGCTTTTCCATTGCTGATGCAACAGGGAATATGCTGCATTCTGCAGTGGGGGGGGGGTAGTCCCAGAGGAAGGTAAGGGAACATTTGTTTCTTTACCTTAGGGTTGCGTTGCCACAATTTCCAGATTCCATGCATCTGCAATGCCAGCCCAAAGGTAAGAGAACAAATGAGGAGGCTTCTGTGACTGCCCCTCCTCTCCACTGCAGGTTGCAGCGCACACCCCATTGGCATGGTTGCATCAATGCTGGAAAGTTGGATAGGATTGAGCCCTTGGTATAAGACAGCTTCCCATCTAATTTCTGCATGTCACACTGCACTTAAAGGAACAGCAGTAGAGCCAGGACAAAAATGGAAATCCCCATTGCATTAAATGTACAAACTAAATTATAGTGGACCTCTTCCGACAGCACTATTTGAATGAGACTTCATCTTTCTAATAACTCTATAAGCAAAAATGGACCATTACATGTATAAATTAGATTATGGTGAGCTTCTTTTACTAGTACTCAGGTAGCTACCTTTCATATTGAATATCGTAGCTGCTCGTGTTGTTTTGAAGATGTCACAAATCCTCTGCCTGAATAAGCCCTGGTGTGACAGCAAATGGATTGGACATTTGGAGTCTTTGATAGTCTCAAAAAGTCACTGAGCAATCTTAACATTCTTCTCAATTTATTGTTATTCTTTGTAGAACTGCAGAGTGTCTTTGGAAACTAAACAGGAGCTTGAACTTCAAGCACGTGAAGGTTAATTTGACTTGAAACCTGGTAGAATGACTCTCATGACTGGAATGCACAAATGGAAGGCTATCAGTTGTTCAAGAAGAACAGATGTGATAGAAGGGGTGGTATTATTTGTCAAAAATGTATACACCTGCTCAGAAATCCAATAGAATGGTCAAGATAACCCTATGGGGAGCACCTGGGTGGATATTAGGGAGAAAAGCAACAAACACAATGTTGTGGTGAGCATCTACTATAAACCACCAGGCCAAGGGGATGATGTGGATGATATGTTCCTGAAACAACTTACAGACATTGCAAGGAAGCAAGAAGTAGTTGTAATGGAGGACTAACTATCCTGATATTTATTGGGAGATGGACAGCCCAATACTAACCCCGGGTGCAGTGGTGCCAAAATGGCTACCACTGTACCCAGCTGCACCACTGAGAAAGCTCCAAGCCCCACAATGGGGCTTCTCAAGTCTGCGCCAGCTAGGTTACCAGCGCAGACTTGAGAACCTCCATAGGATAGGATATGGCAGGGAGGGGGGAGGAGCCAACAGTGGATGAACAGACATGTCTCCAGGGGCTCCTGAGACTGTTATCCCCCAAAAAAACTGCAGGTCTGAAGGGGATCTGAAGATCTTTATCAGGAGAGATAAGATCTTTCCACAGTGCAGGTACCAGAGATTTTGAAAGCCCAACTGGGGGGCTTTTTTCTCAGAAACTGAATCGTCAGGGACAGTTTGGGGGGAGGTGCAGTGTCTGCAATCAAGCTGCTGGCTCCATACCATATGGAAGAAAAAGCATGAAGCGTAAAGTTTAAATTGGAAATTTAAGATAAGTATGTGTTAATATTGTCCCCGGCTTTGATTGACTGATTTGGCTAAAAGCCCTGGATACAATGATAATGTTAATGAGAAACTTTTTAAGGATGTTGAAAGTGCTCTTTATCTTTGTAGTGGAATAAATCAATCCTGGATTATAATTATAAATATAATTTGGTGTGTGGACTAAAATCCAGAATTACTTGTGGACATAATTTTTTTTAGACTTGAAAGAGTTTTGTCTCCTTGAGACTGTTTCTTTCATTTTGTTTTTCTCCATTTATCACACTGTTATCTGTAAGAAAAATTTGAAAAATGCCTGACTGAAAAAACATGTGGTGGAAGTAAGGAGAATAATACACTGTGGACATCTTGTGGATCACAGAGAAATTGCAAGATGGAGCCTGTTCCAGATATTTGGACTCAAATGATCCTCAAAAATTTGTAAAAATTGCTCACAATGAGAAGACAGCAGTTGAGTTGGTCCTTGCAGATTCAAGCCAGTTTAAAGACTCTCTCTCAGCAGATAGATGTGTGCAAGGAGCAATTGGAAGATGTGAAGAAAACAGAAGATAAACAGAAGGAGAAAGCGGAAAAGATGATGATCGATTAAATTATCATCAGAAGGGTGGATACAGAAATTAGAAGAGTGGAAAATCAACAGGATCTAGAGGGGATGCTGATGGAGATTGAAATAGAGAAGATGGACAGAGTAACATGGGTGCACAAAATACAAAATTTGTTGGAACAAGAAGAAGAAAACATATTCCAGTTAATTGGAAGAATTAATATACCTCATACAAGAAAGTGTTGGCTTATTGGATTCTATTATGGAGATAAATTATTAAAGATATTACAGGGGAAAAATGGAAAGAAAGAAAAAGAAATCTGAGGGTTAACCTGAGGGCTAAAGAAAATTGGAGGATTTTATTTAGTTAATAACTGGTTTAAATTTACTTAAAAAATAAATATATATGAAATTGATATATATGAATTAGAATGAATTAGGAAAAAATAGCTGGAAATGTTAGCGCGTGGATGAATTATTTTATAGGTGGTTATTATGTTAAAGAAAAAAATGTAATCAGATTGGAGAATTATATTGAAGAATGGTAAAGAACATGTTATAAGAGATTGTTGGTTTTATTTTAATTTGGAAATTAGATTATTATTATTTGATATTAATGAGTAATTGAACTAGTTGAGATGATAAAAAGTGAATATTTAGAAAAGATATTATAGGGAATTAAGAAAAATCTATTATATTTTGGATTTTAGAGCATTAGGATCTTCGTGTCTTTCCAATATCTAGCATATAAAATCCTCACAAAAATTAATATCAAAATCCAATATCTAACATACTAAATTCTAACAATTTCTAATATCCTAATAATTACATATATCATTTCTCTATCTGTAACATCCAAAATTAATATATCCTCATGACTAAATACATAAACATATACGTAAACATCCAAAACAATCACCTAAAATTAATTCTAATTCATTAAATTATCCTCTAAAATTCTAACATCTATTAATATCAAACTAACTAAAATTTTTATACATATTACATATCACCTATAAAGCTTATATAAACTCATTGACATCTAATAAGCTTTAATTTGTAACGTACAAAATTAACACATTACTGTCTTTCTTTTTATCTCTTCCCTTGTCTCCACAGGTCTGCCAAATCTCCTCTCTTCTCTAGACTTTAACTTTCCATCTTTTTTCTAATAAATTTCACATGAGTTCCTCTTAACAGATCACGGTTTAATATACTCACTCTTCTTGATAAATCAACATCTTGATGATTCATCTCCTTCACTTGATCATTCCAATCTAAGTCATTTGGTTGAAGTATTTCTTCTTCCTTCACTTGTTCAATCCAATTTGCATCAATTAGTCAAAGTATTTCTTCTCCTTTCTGGTGTGGTGACTTTTGAGTCTTTACCTTCCAAGCTATCTCCATTAACATTGTCTCTTCCAATTGTTTGTTTTGTCCTATCTCCAGTGTTTTGGATTTATTTTCCATTTCTTTGCTCTTTTGTTGATCCTCTCCTGTTTGTTGCACATTAGACTTATTTGTCTGTTAAATTAAGATTTCCAGGCTAATTTGGATTTGTAAATATCGATTTGCTTGTTGCTTTCCCATTTCCACTTTTTCCATAATCCTTTGTTTTTTCTCATTATATCTGATTCTGTTATATCTGATTCGATATAACATCTTTAAGTTACACAATAAGATCATTTAGTTGTGTAGTTAACGCATCCAAACTAGCTTGAACCCGCAGATATTGATTTGTTTGTTGCTGTCCCATCGCCACTAATTTCTCTATATTGTCTTGTATTATCTGCTTCCATTCTTTCCCTTTCGGTTCCTCTTGTGTTAGTTTTCCCAAGCTGGACTTTGGGGCAGAAGAGCTCCTAACTTTCTCTCCTTTTCCTGTCATCCTTTTTCTTCCTTCTTATATCTTCTTTCTTCTTACTTCACTTGTCAAGTCCTCTTCTTGTCCTTGTAGTATCTTTTAAGTCCACTAGATGTCCCTGATGTTCTTCTTTCTGTTGTTTATATCTTATTTCTGTTATTTATATTTGTTTCTATGTCAACCGCATTCTTTTCCAAGTGATAATCAAAGGAATGTGAACAATCAACCACTTTTGCAAAACAAAAAAAATACAGGTCTCCAGTCGCTCTCCACAGGCACCCCACAAGCTCTTCACAGGAAAATGAAACTGAACACTCCACTACAATAATTGTATTCCAAGACGGTTAATTTGTAATCCAACAAATTTTAGATTTATAAAGTTAGAGTTATGCACTCATATTTCCATAACAAGCTCAGCAGATCTCCTCCAAAGCTTCTTCTCACATCAACAAACAAATAAGCAGAGAAAGCCTCCCCCTCCTTCCTCTTCTCCCAGGAGGGGGAAAACCTGCCCCTCCTTCTCCTTCTCTCAGGCAAAAGCTTAATCAGGCAGTCAATTAGTCAATTAATGCCAGACACACACAACGGAACAACACTCACTTGCTTTTTTCAACTTCCTTCCCTGCTTGAAGCCTTCGGCTTAATTTCAACATTGAATCCTCACCATCACCGACATCAATGGCTGGGTTCCCTTGGAGAAAAAACAGTCCCTGGCTGGATGCTTCTTCTCCAAAACCATACACCATCTGTAGGAGCAAGGCCTCTCCTGACCACTGATCCTCGGATCTCATCAGACCCGCGATTCTGGAAAGAAATAGCGTGTTTTCCAAGAGCTTTCCAGGAGCTCAGAAAAACACGGCTACTCAGCCACCTCAGGCCCCGCCCCCCTCCCTCTGCATATGGATTGTTGTCTGTTGAAAGCCAGGCCAACATACATTGGAGACCAAAGAAAGGCTCCCACAGTTTTCAATAACATGGAGCAGGCAGCCCCTATCAATTTGCTTATTGTGGCAACAAACCTTGCAGGTTGAAATTAAATGTCACACATACTGGAACATACCTGCCTCGCAAGTCAGATACAGGGTTGCTTTAAGCCAATTGAACCAATTGCTCCCTATTGGGCCCCATGCTAGGATATTCTACTTTTGTCTTTAATGCAATTTTATATAACGCTGCATGTCATACGCCAGTCAGGGACCAGATAGCCCAAGAGAGCTGCCCATTTTTAATTACCGCTCTGTAGGGTACTTCATCCCCAATGTGACTTCTCAGACCTGTGTCAGCTCTTTTGCTGGGATAGTCTGAAGAGCGTCTGGGGCTGGGCCAGGAAAAGGAGGATAAGATTAGGCATGCATGGCTACATATGTCCTACCAATGGAAGACATTGTACTAAAGTATTCTCTAGAACAGGGGTGGGCAAACGGTTTGGCAGAAAGGCCACATCAACTCTCTGACACTGTGCTAGGGACCAGGAAAAAGAAAAAAAGAACTAATTTACATTTCAAATTTGAATAAATTTACACAAATTTACATACATAAATACATTGGAGACAGAACTTATATGAATGAATGAATTTTACTGAGCTTATTTATACTACACATGAGAACTATAATACAGGCATGTAGAACCACATGAGAACTATGAACCGTTTGCCACACACCTCTTGCACAGTGAAAGCATACAAACCAAGTCAGACCAAGCCAGAAACACATGGAGACATAAGTTGTTCAGAGGCAATGGGGTGGTGGTGGTTAGTATAATGCCCAGGGAAAATACACATGGAGACTATAAAGGGCTTTGCTCTAGCTCGGCCTGCAGCTCATGTCTGGCAGTTGCAACAGTCAGTCACAGGCCAAAACAGGCTCCAACAGTCTCAGGCAGGCCAGAGCCTCATTGGAGACTGGGGGCTCTCTGTGGGCCAGATTGGGGTCCCCAAAGGCCACAAATGGCCTTTGGGCCAGGGTTTGCCCACCCCTGCTCTAGAAGAGGACATTGTTTTTTGCTATATGTCTTCTTCATGTACTGGGAATTTAAAAGCACTGTTTGCTTAGTGATGGTCTCCACATAGCAGCATTCTCAGCTTTTGCCACAAATCCTTGCTAACATCAGTATCTGGGGGCAGATTACAAACTGTTCTAGCATCCTTGCATGCATTCCATAGTATCTGATTCCCCCAAGGAGGGAGAGGCTATGCGACTGGCTTGGAGAAACCACAAGCTACAGATCTGTTCAGCAAAATTTACAGCATATGCTTTAAGAATATTAAACGTGCATTTCCAGTGAGGATTCTTTCCTTCCCCACCCCTCCCATTAGTTCAAAAAGTACCATGGTCCCAACAGACCCTGTAAAAATATGTGGCACTCTAAGCTCAAAGGGCAACACGAGCATTTTCTAAATTGCTTGCCTATCAAAATCATATTTGGAAGTGTGTGTCCTAAGTAGATGCGGAAATTTACATTACAAAGAAAAGGCAGCGTGACATCAAGAAAGAGTTACTATAACTGTTCTGAAACAGCTCAGTGTGGCAAAGAGGCCTCTAAGGATCCTTTTCAGTACCCTGTGGATTCTGCTCCTGAAATGCTGCTGGTAGGAAGGCAGAAAGCCTCTAATTAAATATTTAAAGTGCAATAACCATCCCCATTTTGTGTGTGTGTGAGAGAGAAGAGAAAAAGAAAAGAATTTCCAGATGCCCTTAGCAATTCAATTCTTTCTTGCAGCACCAGGCATGGTACAAATGTTATTTATTTACATTTTTTTTCAAGGAGAGTCAAAATTCTGTACTGTCCTGAGTGCAATCAGCACTGGGCGTGGATGGCATTACTGTGCTAAAATATGAAAGCACCGCGCATTTTCTGATTACATCAGGGTTTTCTATTTGCCAGTTTAATCCTCCGGAATTCAGCGGTTGCCCATTCATCCCTTTTACATCATCTTTCGCTAATCCGTCAACCATTTTCGACAGCCAAACCAATTTTCCATTTGCTCGCGACTTCGCCACAAGCAGCGTCTGCCACTAATAAGATTTTCATTTGGAATGATGCCATGTTGGGCCATGTTTTCTATTGTATATAAATACTGAGATTTAATGGCTTCAGGTTTTGTTTAATGTTAGCATCAACAAACTTTAAAAAAAAAAAAAAAGGAAGCCTTCAGGATCCAGGCCCCACAGTGAAAGGCAGTAGTGACAGCTATTTGCAAGGTTAATGTTGTGGAAAACAACATCCATCTTGGAAACAGTTTAATTAGCCCCATCTAGCTGACCTCGCCACATAATGTTGTCAAATGTGACTTGCATCAGATTATTGGGAATATGGAGATCAATAAATATGCAACACCAGCGCTTAGAACGCTCCTGGCATCATAGCCGTACAAATGCCATCAAACATTCCAAAGAGTAGCTGTCATCTGTCAAATGTACTAGCAAATAGACAGGCTTAAGGGGGAACCTATCAGTAAAAATAAAATATATGGGTAAGAATGAATTAGATGTGGAGTGCAAAGTAAAGGTCCTGATGCATTAAGGTTACCAAGGGAGGAAGGGGGAAAAACTCTCAGACAAATACTGCAAAAATAATGACTGGTTTGCCATCATTTTGCAGAATTAAAATATAAATCTCAATCAAGAAATACTTCTAGTAAATCTGTCTTACTTAGACCCATTCTCTTTTACATCTGTAACTTTTTTGAAGACCCAGAGAGCGCTTGATCCTATGGAAGACTATTTAAACATCACCATGTCTACACAGAGACCCTCATATATACTAATACACACTCCATGATATGGATCAAACTATGCATGCAACTAAACTCTGGCGTCACCTTCTACAAACAATGTTGTGAGCCTGTCCTTTGGAATGGCAAAGTAGAGCTGCATAGCCCTTTTCCCACCTTTTTCACTGCAAATCCCTATCCCCTGCTGAATTACAAACACACGCTTGGGATGGCCAACTTGTATTTGGAACCCTCATGGAGGAAAGAGCTTGGGATCAAGACTTGCTGTGGAAAACAGCAGGCACGGAAAAGATTAATGGCCCAGTCCTACTCGCCAGCTATGCCAGGTGCAGTGGCCGCTGTAGTTTGCAACACCATGCAAGTAAGGAGTACCAGTGGGAAGACCTGCACTATCCTACTGGTGCTGAATCCCAACAAAAGGCTGCAGGTGCAGGTGAGTTCTTTGCCAAGTGGCACAGGGCAGTGGAGGGTGGGAACAGAGTTAACAGGTTGGGGAAGGGCTGAATGGTGGCTAATCAGGGCAGGGGAAGGGTGGGATTGGCAGAGGGGGCCTCTGCCATATCTTAACCCCCTTTCCTGGCCTGGAAGCCCTACAGGCTGCTCAGACTTGCACCTGTGATTTCACCCCAATTGGGCATGCTGTGGCTCGGCACAAGTAAGGGTACAAAGAAGCAGTTAAAAGTTCAGGGTATTGTTTTGATATAAAACTCAGTAAGATTGGTTAAAAATATTAATCAAAATTAATCAGGTCTATATAAATGGGTCTCAAAACAAACAAGGATGCCCAAATAAAAAAATAGAGCTCCAAATAAAGAGACCCTCAGAGGACTTCCATGTGACTTTAGGTCCAAATGCATACAGTCCACCCGTGAGCATACCCACTCACAGCAAGGGTGCACATTAGGAAAGGGGGAAGGAGCAGGAAACAACCCAAGTAGGGGTGAGGAAAATCCAGTGGACAACTGGGTCATGCCCTCAGTAGGCATCATCCTAGCAATTTATCTTTCAAGGAAGGGAAATGATTGCACACCCCAAAGCAGCCTTTACTTTAAATCAGGGGTCTCTAAACTTTTTGGCCGAAGGGCCACATCAAATAGCAGGTACAGTGTTGAGGGCCGGGAAAAAAATTAAATAATAAAATTTAAATAAATACATTAGAGATGGAAAATAGATGAATTAATAAATGAATGGGCTCAAATGCCCAGGATTTCTCCAAGCACCAACACAGCCCAAGAAATAAAGCACATACTTAAATGGCCCCCAATCCCCCACCCCAGAAGCACAACTCCAGTTGTGTTTGGTCAACTGGGCCAGAGGCTCTCAGTGGATCAGAGGCTGGCCACAGGCTGGATAGAGGCTGGCCTTGGGCCGCATCTGACCCCCGGGTCAGGGTTTGGAGAGCCCTGCTTTAAATATATCCACCATGGATAACCAATGGAGTATTTTTCCCTTGTCTGCATATGTGTATGCTGCCCTGTAATTAACAACTGACAAATATAGCGCTGAACTTTTTCAAACATTGGCCCATTGTGGTCAAGACCTTTGCATCAGCTTCCTCAGGACTGAAGGAATTTCCCAGCTCAATGGCTGACTGTATCTTTTTTCCCAAAGGTTGAAAATGTGCCTAGAATGACTTGAATTGGGCATCCTTTAATGCGTCCGCAGGTATGTTTTAATACTAATATATTGATTGTGCTTCTTAACCGACGTCTATATTTTTCCTCTTCTCCAGTCTCTACTGATGGTAAATAGATCTCTTTTGTCTTTAAAAATGTCTCATTTTGCAGAGAAGAGGGACTAAGCAAGAAGCCTGGTAGTATTTTTGAAGTATACAGTTATAAGGTACTTGGCTGGTAATTTGCAACCCTAGTATACAGCATACCTTTTAGCAAGGCTATTTATTTCCCAGGGAGAATACGACAGTACGGTGCGGTACTTACGATAAAGGCCTCTGTTGGACCTCTTCATCAATAGCAAACCTTTAAGCACAGCACATCTCATAAATAGGAGTTCCACTAACACAGACTTCAAAAGGATAGAATCTGAGAATTCAAAAATAGAGCTATATTAAGTGTTCCAGCAGTCCATCCATAAAAGCAGCCTTATATTCCAAACGCCTCCTCTGTGCAGCATGACAGCCTATTAGAATAATAGCAGGGAAAGCATAATTACCAGTAATCATAGGAAGGAAAAGAGCTAGTTGTTTTTGTAGAGTAAAATGCCTTCCTGAACCCAGCAGAAAATGCAACGCTGGTTCTAGTAGAGAGGGCAGGTAACCATAGAAAATAATCATCGCACAAATCCCGCAGTATTTCCTCCTATTTATTTTATTTAAAATAAAATCTTTATATGTCTTAATCTACTTCCTATGAAATAATTTGCCCCTCCTCATCTGCACTCCGATTGGATGAATTCACAACCACCATTTCATTAATAACGACCAGGACAGTAATTTATTCCCCACTAACTCCATAGCCTCAGGACAGTTTACAGTCCTGGAAAATACAGACATGCAGATAAAGAAAGAACTAGAAAGGGTCATGGAATTTAATGGGATGTGCATGGCTCTCACGTACTGAGAGTCACACTGGCATTGCAGTGGGGGGGGGGATTTCAGGAGTGTCCAAGTTTCCCCAAACTCATTTATTCCTCTCTAGTTTGTCAACGTGTCCATTGTGGTTTGTCCAGAAGGAAAAGAGATGGAAGATGGAGGGAGAAGGTGGAGGTTAGGAGTTAGGCCCAATCAAAATCAAACTCCAAGGTCACAGCATGGTTATTTTGGGTTCATATTCCAAACAGGACTTCGAAGTCTGATCATTCAGATTTTTAAAAAGGTTCAGAAATGACTTTGAAGTCTGATACCTTTTACTTATTCTTGGCTCCTTTGCAATCTTTCTGTTTTTCCTCTGCTCTAGCTTTCCCTGGCAACTGCTCATGTTTCTAGTCAATAGCGTAGCTATAGAGGGAGCAGCATGGTAAGTACTGAAGGCGCCACAATGCACTGTGCAAGTGGCCCCTCCCACTCACCATTGGAAACATTCTGGGCAGCGATTTCAATGTGCAGCACATTGCCGTCACTGCCCAGAATGGCTCCAATAGCAAGTGGGAGAGGTTGCTTACATGGCGCATTGCAGTGCCTGCAATACTTACCGCACCACCACCCCCCATAACTACACTGCTGTTTCCAGTTATGGAAATATGGGCAGTTACCAGGGTCTGCTTCACACTTGAAAAATTGCTTCGTTTTGCTTGACAAAGAAGTGCCAGTCTTGATGACCTGATTCTTCTTTGTATGTTCTAACTAGCTGAAGTCTTTCCTGTCTAATCTTATTACAACTGTCTGCAGGACTGGTAGAAAAGTGATGCATGGACTTCAGTGCTCAGAGCGGAAAGCCTTCTCAGCATTTTCAGATTGTCTTCTCTACAAGCAAATGGTGAGCAGCTGTGAGCAATTCTGGATTGCTCATCCAGTATTTATCATCATTCCGATCTGATGATACTTATTATTGCTGTTATTGTTGTTATTTGTAAGAATATTTACTTCTTCACCAAAAATGCTAAGTGGTTTCTGCCGCCAAAAGAACTGAGAAGATGATTTCCTGTCGCCAAAGGTCTCACAGTCTAAAAAAAACATAAGGGACATACTAGCAACAGTTACTGGGAGGGATAAATGAACACTGATGTGCTTATTTATCTGAGGGCACAATCCCAAACTTTGGATGGGCGTAAAAGTCCCTCCGCACTGGCCGAGTCAGGTTGGCACAGCAGGTTGGGGAGTGGGAGAAGGGTGGGAAAGAGGCATTCTGGGGTGAGGGGAGGAAAGGCGGCAGGTGCGCCCATGGGCAGGCTGCAGCCAAGTGAGGGGTGGGGCCAGGATCTCACACTTGTGCCAGATCCTAATCCCAGTCCTGGGCAACTCGGTGCACCTTCAGGCTGCTCGGATCGGCGCCACCTCCTGAGGTGGGTGGATTTGAGTAGCCCCATTGGGGCTTCTGCAGTGTTACCCAGGATAAGGAAAATGAGTTCCCCTTGCTCCGGGCTGAACCGCAACCAGCCCCAATCTTGTATTGGATACAGGGCAGGCTAGCCGGACTCCCAGTGTTGGTTAGAATTGGGCTGTGACTTGCCTAGTTAATTCTTATCTTGCAGATAAGTCTCAAAAGTCACTATCTACCTGCCCATATGTACCTTTGACAGAGTAAAAGAACCATGTACTGTTCAAAAGTGGTGACCTTACCTGGTCACTTGGTGGCGCACCTTAGAGCTAGGCATGCAACAGAATGAGGTAAAAGAATGGACTGCAAGTGAAGGATCACTTATATGGGCATTCCCATAAGTTTTTTTTAAAAAAAAAACAACCCTGCAATTATTAAAACAGCATAACAGGCAAAGAGCAAAGGGAGAGTATTTTTCCCTCCTGTGTCAATGTTCTGTTGGCAAACATTTGCCAAATGTTTATTACTTGGAAGAGGACTCAAAAGTGATACCCCCCCCACACACACACACACACACATACACACAGACACTTGAGTCTGAAGAGGTACAATCAAGTTGATAACTTCAGGACTTTCCCACCTCAGTCTGCCAAATGGGTAGATCAGGGCTTGCTCCAAAGTAGGTAGGTAAGTGGCTGTTTATAGTTCTGGATCAATTGGGAAATGCAGGCTGCCAGCACTATAGCCTGGGACCCCTTTGACATGCAAACTCTGCTTCTCTTTGCATGTGTTTGGAGGGGGAAGGAGGTTGTCTCTCCTCAGCACTTAGAAAATGTACTCTGTGTATGTTCAGAGAGCCCGTCATCTTTATTCTTGCTAATAGAACACTGGCACTAAACTGTGCACACTCTTGAAAAAGTCAAAAGAATGTGGTTGCAGTGATTACCCAGACTTATGAAATGGGAAGGGAGTTAACTGGAACCTCTTTTATATATTGTGTATAGGGTGGTGTGTTGTTTTTTATGGGGCTGGGATTATGTTCTGTCCTGTGTCTGTGTACGAGCAGCTTCTGTATTCTGTTCAGTACATTCACTTCTAACAGAATTCTTCCTAGTACATAACTGGTGAAATAAAGGCAAACTTACATTCTGATTCGATCCACCAGGATAGACTTCTGTACTGCATCCATCATGATGCCTGTGTGAAATAGGCAATAACAGAGGTTACAAGGGAGGGAAATGTTTCTGACAGCCCTCCCCAATGAGCCACAGCAGCCACACAGTGCAATTGTAGCATCAAGCAGCAGCACTTCAGGGGTGGTGCAGAAGACAAGTGGGACCAAACTCCACCCCTGTTAACAGGATAGAAGCAGTCACTGGTGCTCTTGCAGGTGGCTCAGTTCTTGCCTGTCACATGGTCCAGTAGAGCTGCAAATGACAGTGCAACTCATAAGAACATATAAAGAGCCCCTCTGGATAAGGCCAAAGGCATATCTAGTCCAGCATCCTGCATCTCACAGTGACCCACCAGATACCTCAGGGAGCACACATGACAACAAGAGACCTGCAACCTGGTGCCAATCCCTTGCACCTGGCATTCTAAGGTACCCTGTTTCTAAAACCAAGAGGTTGTACGTACCCATCACAATTTGCAACCTGTGATAGACTTTTGTTCTAGAAATTTGTCCAGTCCCCTTTTAAAGGTATCTAGACCAGTGGCATCCTGTGGCAAAGAGTTCCACCATTGCTGGGTAAGGAAACATTTTACTCAATACTGGATGTCTGAGAAATAGCTAAGGGGTTTGTTTCGATTTGGACTCTACCTGACTTAACATATGGCCCAATCCTGTTGAGGCCCTACAGCAGCAGATCTCTCAATTCACTGCCATGCATCTCTGACCAGAGTTGTAAAAGCTGCGCCATTGTTGTACACTGTGGAACCACCAACAGAAACAGCTGGAAGCCCCCCGCACACACACGTCAGTGCTCACCCAGCCCACAACAGAGCAGGGGGGGGCAGTTCAGGGAGGATCAAGGCAGGGAGTGAAATGGGTGGATCAGACTTAAGGCAGCAAAAAAGATGGCATAGATCTAAGGAGACCTACTGGAGACCAGTCAGCCTACAGCGAGGTAAGTAAAAATGATTTTTTATTACCTCTCCTGGGCTGTCTAGTATTTCCCCCCTCTCCCACATGAGCATGCAGTACACACTCCATGGCACTGCATGCTATGGGCTGGTGGGGACTGGACTGCCCAGATGCCACTGCAGTTGTTATATAAAGGGTGCCAGGGAGGATAACTTGCTGGGGGGGGGGGGGGACATGCTGCATCTCTCTTTGCTGTCTTCAGCACCACCATTGCAGATGATCAGAGGTGATATTCCACTACCAGCTCAGCAGGGATCAGTAACATAAGGGACAAATAGGGTTTTCCCTGGTCCCTTAAGACTTAAGGATCTGGCCAGGATCCTTCTTCGAACACTTAAACCCTCCCAGCCACTTACTGGTTCGATTACTTGCCTATTTGCCAGCACAATTATTTGACTGCTTCCTTGGTCAGTCCTCTGCTCTGTGTCCAGACCATCAGTTCCCAATCTCTTTTCATGCCATAGTACTGAAAACAGGCTGTTAAGACTGACCTTCAAGTTGCACAGTATAAACAAGAAGCTGTGAGAAAGGACCACAGCTCAGTAGTAGCGCACCCAGGGCCCAATCCTATCCAATTTTCCAGGGCTGGTACAGCCATGCCAATGGGGTGTGCACTGCATCCTGTGGTGGTGGGGCAATCATAGAGGCCTCCTCAAGGTATGGGAATATTTGTTCCCTTACCTCAGGGCTGCATTGTGGCTGCACCAGTGCTGGAAAGTTGGATAGGATTGGACCCCCACTTGGCATACAGATGATTGAAGGGTCCGTCCCTGGTATCTCCAAGTAGGGGTTGAAAAGACCTGTGTCTGAAACCCAGCAGAGTTACTGCAAATCAGTGCACTAAGGAAGCTTCATAGATTTAACAATATATTTGTACATTCTCAAAGTATGGCTATGAGAAAAGGCATCTTAAGAACAACTTTTCAAGTCCTCTGAATCATGTGTATGGAATGACATGTATGCCAAGTTGTGCTTTCAACACATCCATATGAACTGACCTCTTCAGTGTGCCTTTCTCCTTCACATTTAAAAAGCAGGAATGTTGCAGAATACCAAAAGCATTTGAGTATGGATAAAAGCATACAGTACATAAACATAAGAATAAGCCAGAATCAAATATCATTGCAAATCCATTAACATATTATTGTCTTATAATCAGTTTGTTTTAGTAAGGGACAATGCCCTGCAAACTACTGTACTTTCAATGAACACATTTAAATTACTATCACAGACCAGACTTTATCTCCTTTCTCTAACCATAATGCATTTCATATGATCACACCTATTTATGAAGGCATTCTGATTATAAAATGATATATGCAATCATACCTGAGACTTGCCCCCCCCCCCCAAAAAAAAAAAACCCAGAAAGGTTTGGTGCATTGGGGAGCCTTAAAATTGAATATAAATCAATTTCAATCAATACATAATAATAAATATTAAACAACCATGTGACTGATGCACAGGTAGCCTAATTAAAGTGCCAACATTTGCCACACTTACATACCTTAATTTTCTCGACAAAATCCTTATTGAACGACTATTTAAAAAAATAATTGCATTTGCAATTAGAAACACTGAAGTTGCATTATCGATTTTCTGCTAAAAACCCTTTTAAGTAAACAAGCACAAACTACATTCATTAAATGTAAGTGCTTGGAGCTATGGTGTGAAATTCAATTCAGCCATTATCATGAATTACACTGATTATTGCTGTAATTATTTTCTCTTGGATACAACTGCATTTCTGTTCTATGCTAGGTCTGTTGGACATGTAACTATATGTGCATTTTATAACTAATAATACTCGACTAGTTTCAGCAATTACAATCACTTATACAAATCATTACGCTGAGATACATGGACCTAGTAAAAACATTTTAAAGGAAACATCTCTTTTTTCTACCTTTGAAATGATGAATCTCATTAATAAACGGAGGGTACAGGAATAAAAATGCATTAAAAGTGCAATCACTATTCTTTATGTGCCCTGATATTTTGGACATCATAAATGTAGGATGACTTTAAAAAAAATAAGCAAGATGTTGTTCCCAGAATCATAGATTGTCCCTAAGGTTCACGGTAACATACTTTTAGAAGAAATGGAAAGTAAGAATTCTTAGTTTAAAAGTATGCAAAATATACCAACTTAAAACAACTATATCCTATATGAGCAGAATTTTTACTGTCATGTCCAGGTCCCTGTAAACTGGGAAACAAACTGGTGTGGGGTTAATTTCAGTGACGGTGCAGCTGGGTTTTGTGCCAATGTCTGCCAATGGGTCACAAAAAATAATTTCAACCACCTGCATGTGTTTTAGAAGTCATCGCTCTAACCTGTTTCCAGTTAGGAAACATCTGTGCATCTGTCCCTAGTTAAGAATTGCTTCTAGAAGCAGAATTGCTTCTAACTTCTGTACACCAGTGTTTCTCAAACATTTTAGCACCCGGACCTACTTTCCAGAATAGCAATCTGTAGTGACCCACCAGAAGTGATATTAACCTGGAAGTGATGT
Source organism: Tiliqua scincoides (assembly GCF_035046505.1). Lineage (NCBI taxonomy): Eukaryota > Metazoa > Chordata > Lepidosauria > Squamata > Scincidae > Tiliqua > Tiliqua scincoides. The sequence goes on from NC_089823.1 coordinate 173,811,583, forward strand.
CATGGATATCATCAAGCAGGAAAATTTTTAACCAATTTTTATCAAATTAAATTTTAAAAAAGTTTACAATAAGTTTAAAAATTTATTTAAAATACTCTCCTAAGCCTCCCAAGCACTTGCTGATCTCTTAAAAAAAAAAAATCCCAGAGGCTGCATTCATACTTACCCGGGAGTAAACCTCACTATCATTGTTTATGTTTATGTTTGAACATAGTAGTGGTTTTCAAACTCTCTTGAAGAGCCTGAGCTGCTCTAAGTTCTTGCAGGGGCAGGGGGGAGGCAGCGGGGGCAGCGGGGAAGGCACTCAGAGGTGCAGCTCAGAGGGCCGCAGGGGCTTGGCTGCACATACGTGAGCCTCCTGCAGCCTCCTGGGGGTGCGGGGAGCCCTGCGTAACCTTCTGCAGGGCTCCCCGCAGCTTCAGAAGTGAAAGTGGAGCAATCGCGCTCCACTTCCGCATTAGCGGAGGCGGGGCACAATCACTCCACTTTCGCTTTCAAAGGTGTGGGGAACCCTGCAGAAGGTTGCGCAGGGTTCCCTGCACCCCCGGGAGGCTGCAGGAGGCTCAGGTACATGCGGCCAAGCCCCTGCAGCCCCCTGAGTGGCGTGATCGCGCCGCTGCCTCTTCCCTGCCTGTAGGCTGCCCCCACCCCTTAAGGTGAAAGTGGTCAGGGCCCACAGACTGGGGCGTCACGATGCCACAGTTTGAAAAGCCTTGTAGTAGGCTGTTAAAGTACAAATGTGCAACATTTGCCCAAATGTAGTCACATATATGGTAGCAACAAGTATATTAAAAATCAAAGTATATTTGAAATACAAATCAAGTATATTAAAAAATTATCAGTCTACAAAGTCTTTACATCTGTATACATGAGACCTATTAGTCACAACTGACTTTATTTTACAAGTAGGACATCAGTTTGTTGAACTTCTAATCCTTTTCGGGGGGAAATATGTTTGAACTCTGAAAGGCTAGGCAAATTTTATTCTGTTTTCTCTCCCTTGTTCTTCCCATCTAATATAAAGAATTGTTTTTCTCAGTAGGCGCTAAATTAAGTTGAGAGAAGGTCTGAAGTTCTTCACTGGAAGAATTAGATGCACAATAAGGCAATAGATAGCCAAAAATTCCTTCTTCATAAGGCAACTTTTCCCCAGGCCATGCCAAAAAACAGGTAACATAACCTTCAATGAAAAAAGAGTTTGTTGCATTAGTTCTGCTTAGCGAACCATGAATACTAATTGCAGGAAGAATGAACGGTCTCCTCCATACTTGAGGGCAGGACGACACAAAAGATGCAAAAGGCTATGAACAATGAATGAGGAACAACAAACAATGAAGGATGGTACTGCTAAAATGAATGTAAAACAATCTTGCTGAAAGTTAATAGGCTAAGATTTTTAACATCTACTTTTTCTTTTTTAATCTATCCTACGTAAGAATTCAGATTAATATCTAGGCCATCTAGAATGAAGAAGATCATCCAGAATGATGGTTTTAATTAACCAATAGGGTTTTTTTTTTCAGAATAGGTTTCCTGGTTCTGCTCAAACATAAATGGGTCAAATTTACTGAATATTCTGTCTAGGAATATTCCTGCATGAACCAAATGTGATCACATGGCTTCAGTTGTATCCATGATGACTTTAGAAGATTCCTGGAAATAAGCATTCTAGAATAATAGAAGCCCAAGTGAGCAATTTAAGGGCTGCTCATCCCATCCATTTCTCCTGGTACACAATGCCCCTGACTGGAGAATCTGAGCTCTCAGCTTTTACTTAAAAAAAACACAAGCTATTCGCATGATGTTCAGATTTACCTTTGAATACTATCTTTGAATATGCCATTTGGTACTTACTTCCTGGTAGGTTGCCCAATTGCCTGTGGGTCTCCTCAGATATACGCCACCGACTTTGGTGGTGTATGTCTGAGGAGAGAAAGGGAGAGTTTTAAAAAGATGGGATAAGGTCCCAGGAGCGGGCAGGCAGGGAGTGGGAGGTAGGGCTGGGACCTAGCAGTTATGCCGGATCCCAACCCCATTCCCCGAGCAGCACGGAGTGACTTGAAGCAGCTCTGTTCTTGTGCCACCCTCTCCCATTGGGGCCGTGGTGGCTTACCCAGGGTTAAGGGGTAGATTTTCCCCTTGCCTCTGGCTGAGCCATTTCTGACCCCAATCTTGCGCTAGATACAGAGCAGGCCTCCTGGCCAGCCTGTTCCAGTGCAAGATAGGATTGCACTGCATGGTCATTACAAAGAGGGCCAAACCACCACACTGTGATTCTTTAAAGAGCAGAGATCAGCTACGAGATCAGCTCGTATTTTGCTGGCTTACATCTGAGAAGGGACAGCATGCATGTCCGATTGGGAAAATCGGGATAGCATCCCAGCATGCACTGGTGCTGCTGGGAGTCACCTGATCCCAATCCCGCCAGTTCCCTGCCCTCGCCATGCCTCACCCCAAACCTTCCCTTGAATCAGCCACAACATACTCCTGCCAACAACTTACTTGCTCCAACACAGGCTCGGTCCATATGTAGTAGGCGTACGGAGCTGCCAGCCAACATGCATGACAGCAGCCGAGGCATTTATTTGGCAGATTGCAAAATCCGTCATTGTAAATGCCAAATACAAGTGGGCCAGGACACACATGGTAGGTCACGTTTCTTATTATGGCTGCATATCCACTGTGCCAATTTTAAAGACTTTGGGGAGCGAAACAATAGACCCTTTCAGTGGATTTTGTTAATGTTAGGATGTACTATTTTGTCTTTTGCTGTTTGTACTGTTTCTCTCTAAAACATTTCTTTCTGAATTTCCCTCTTTTATGGAGGGCACCTAGAGAGTTTTCCCAACTTGGTTGCCCCCTGGAAAAAGATTTCCCCCTCCCGTTTTAGAGCTGCTGTGGGCTTTTGCGGCTCTCTCCCCATTAAAGTCAGTGGGAGTCACCCTGCCAAATTCTTCACAGATCTCTGAAGCCTCAGTATGCTCCATCAAATTGGTGCTGGTTAGGTGTAAAATTATATGATAATATGGGCAGCTGCGCCTTCGCTTGGCGCACAGATGGTGAACAGAATGGGAAGCTGGAAATTTTTCAAAAGATTCCCAGTTTCAGCACAAGTTCCGTGGCTGCCTCCTGAATTCCTCCTCCTTCCAGTATTTTCAGAGTCACACACCTACCATAAAGAGCCGAAGACTGTTAATTAATACATATTTTGTAGTCTGGCCCAGGAGGAGATTGAGGCCCCCCATGGTGTATTGGCTGCTTCCAACAATATTATGAAAGCTGGCTCATGATCAGGAAACAGGCACCTAGACACAAAGCCTGCAGCCTGTATTCTGTACATGCTTGTTCTTAACTTTCCCTCTGCATTTTTTGGCAATGGGCGCATTAGACTTTGGCAATTCACATTGCGCTACAGGTGCTTGTGGAAAAAAAATATGCTGTTGCCATGGCTTAGCAAGAGAATGTTCAGTGTTCAATGGAATCTCTGAATGAGCCTCTGAATGGGTAGGGCAGATGCACCTGCAGCAGGGACAAGTGTCCTGCAGAGGTATATGAGAAAATAGAAATTTTGCTTATTTATTTTAAATGGGTAAGAGAAAGAGATCTGAGAGTTTTCAAACTGAAGAGAACTGAGAAATGGAGGGCACCTGGACTAGGTACACCAGTGGTTCTCAAACTTTTAGCACCGGGACCCACTTTTTAGAATGAGAATCCACTGTCTGTCTACCACTACCACTGTCTGTCTACCACTACCACTGTCACTGGTACTGAAGGTTCAAGGACTGGCCAGGCCAAATGGACCCTTTGATAGCTGTGGGTCCTCAGTCAGTGTCTGTCTGGGCCAACCTATGATGCCATCCCTGGCTGCACATTTTCAGAACTCCAGTAGGCCATGTAGGGTCCCTCTTCCCTGGAATGCTGGTATCCAAACAAGTCACCTCATGAAGGTAGAACAGCATTGGGTGAACCAAGGGGAAGTTCTGTCATGTTCAATATGGCCTAAAGAATTTGCATTGCCCATTCCAGTTCTAATATCTAAGAATAAGCAGGAATTGAAGAAAATTACTAAATGCTGTAACCTGAAACATACTGTTCTCAGCAGTTCACAATCAACTGCACCATATGCAAGCAGCCAATGGCCAAACCTTGGAATGCATAAACTCACATGAATCTGGCAGCATGAAAAATAAATAAATAAATAAATAAATAAATAAATAAGCTGCCAATGCAGCAAAACTAAAACAAAGTCCCAAATGCTCACAAACGTTAATAGGCCTTCAGTTGCCTCCAAGATACTATCAGAGACTCAACCTGATTTCCACAGGGAGTTCCACCTCTAAGAGACCATAATGAAGGCCCTTTCACCTATCTCTCCAGCTGGACTTCTGATGGTAGCAGCACCTGCAAGAACCAATGGGGAGGAGGGGAGGTACCCTGGTCCCAAGTTATTTATGGTTTTCAAAATAACAATTGCACTTGGAAAGGAATCACTGGCTAAAGTGTTTGACACAACCACCAAGTGACTCAGTCAGATCATCTGGTACCAGTCAGCCCTTGTGCAGCAATGTTCTGCACAAGCTGAAGTTCCCAAGTGGTTTTGAAAGGCAGCCCCATGTACAGAACATTACAGCAGTCCAGCCTTGATACAATCAATGCATGGGTAAACACAACCAGGTTTGACTAAGCCAAGCCATTAAGTGTCATCATAATCCTCATGAGCATTCACTTATTTCAAAAAGACTTGGAAAAGAACTTTCAGGATGCTGCCTTTGTCATCAGCAGTACACAAACCATTTACTCCAAAAGGATTAAAATGGATTATCTTTTCAAAGGGGACATTTCTAATTAAAAGCAGATGTTTTAAAAATCCACCCTTCGACTCTGGAATCACACTAACTGAGCAATTGAAACCTTGGAGTCCTCCTGACAATTTTATCTGGTCCTCAGAAATGCCCAAGCTTCTTTGTCATTCCTGATCCTGAGGTAGCATTTGGATCTCCTCAACAGCAGTACTTCAAGTGACATTTATATGACTGCTTATAATGGTTGATCACTCAGTGTGACAGGGTGGAGATAAAAGATCCAATTAGGTCTTAAATGTTTGCTTAATAGACAGAGCTGTTAGCAAAGAAAGAGGGAAAGAAAGACTGTGGAGTTGAGTAAGATAACAGAACCCTCCACCCCCGCAGGCAGTCGGAACTTCCCAGAAAACAAGTCTGAAATGCAATTACATTTTTCTGAAAAGACCAAAATGCTTTTAACCTTTTCCAGGTAAAAAAACAACAATACTAATAAAAATGTTGGCCTGTTACTGAAGTGGGTGCTGCTGCATTTTCCAAACTCCCCCCCCCCCCAGTTTTGTTTTGTTTCGTTTTAATAATGGCTTCATCTGTTTCACAGTCTGTGGCCTCTTCAGACCTTCAAGATTCTGAAACAGCAGATGCTTCCTAAATGGAAAGGAAATTGTAATGATGTCTTTTTAAAAAAAAAAACCCATTCACATACTTTTTTTTAAAATAGGTTTGAGAACTACAAATTGTATAGGGCAGGTGGGGTGGCACTGCTAACCGCAGAACAAGGTAAACGTGAACACAAATGTACAAATCAAGCACCCATCGTGGGGGGGGGGGAGGGAATTTGATCACCAGATCTCCAGAACAGCTCAGTGAAAAGGGGTAGCTATTATCAGGTCTAGGCAGCTTCCTCAGCATTAGAAGCTATTAACTTAATTGATGAATGGCAACTTAAAACAGTTGCTTTCATCATTGCAGCTTGGCTTTTGGTCTCATCAAAATTCCAAATATGCTAAAATACTAATTTGCGCTATGTTTAGATGAGCGATGGCAGTAAGTGTTTAACCTGAAAATCTCCTCTGGTGTTTGTGTGCGTGTGCTTTTAAAATAATGGCAAGATGAGAGGTTGTGAAACAGGGCAGAACCATGATGGGTGGCGAGGGAGTGGGCCTTAGAACTTTGCCCCCACCATGGCTCTGATTCTGATCACACCCTTTGCATGCTGCTTTATACAGAATACAAGCTTCCGTTGACTTTCACTGTACTTATGTGATAAAGTGCGTTTCAGCCTCAGGATGATTGTATTTATTTTCCAAGTGCACATAGCTAAAAATGTGCATACACTCTTATGAACGAATGTATCAGTAGTTTAAGAAATTAGTTGCTTTCTGTGCAAAACATGGCAGAGGACTGATACCCATCCCCAAAGCATTGCTATTTTGGAAATTGAAACAGGACTTAGGAATTCAGGTTTATCTTTATGGTTCTTCCTCATATGTAAAGAGACATATGTAAGATGGGAGAATGCAAACATCACACTGGATTTTAGTAGCATACAGCGCCAGCAAAATCCTGCTTTTCACTGGTGTGCTATGTAGAATGCTTTCCCTAAAAATTAGGAAAATGATGTCTCTACATTGCAGGGAACTTCACATAGAGAGAAGTCCAAAATGCTCACACAAAGCTGCATTTTGACTGCAGTGCAGTTCTTTGGAAGAGATGTTTCTTCTCGTTCAAAAACATTTTTTTTAAAACATTGCCCAGGTTCTTAAAGCATTACCCCAATAAGACACAAGACAAGATTTGGATTAAAACTGGGTTACATTCATCTCAATCGTTTATCTCAATATCCATGCCAATCAACAACAATAATAATACTGGTATTTATATACCTCCTTTTTGGTCCTCGGATTACTCCTCTGACTTTATTCAAGGCAGTTCACATAGGCAGGCTATCTTGAAACCCCCAAGGGGATTTTTACAATAACAGAAAGGTTCTATCTTTCAAGAACTGCACAACATTTCCAATGGATCTTTCATGGTCTGGTATCACTTCTGGCCCCCAGCTGCCTCCCACGCTGGCTGACAAGCAGCTCCTTCATCTCTCACTTGAAGGGCAGCCAAGATGCTTCTTTGCTCACACCAAAGAGCAGGTGGAATAACTCAGCAGCTGCTTCAAGGTCTCACCATTCACGAAGCTACTGGTGGCCTCGAACTGGGGAACTTCAGATGTTATCTTTGGGCTAACGGAGGCTCTACCCTGTGTAAATGCTGCAGTAGGTCCTGTGTTCAAACCTCTCCCATTAGAAGAGTCAGCATGCTATTGTTTATTCTTCTGTTGAATGTTCCCACTGTGACTGAAAGCTGTAGATGGTCAGTTTATGATCCCAGATGCTCCATACCAACCTCCAGTGCATGAGTGGCTGAAGCTATTAGGCTGCCCAATTAGTGCTGCCATCTGAGCTGCCCTTCCACACACTCCCAAACCCATGCAGCTCTTATCTCATTCCTTACTCTGTGTGGGCACTTTAAACAATGTACATGTCATTTAAAGGGCCCAGTGGAGGAGGAGGAGGAGGAGGATAATAATAATAATAATAATAATAATAATAATAATAATAATAATAATAATAATAATAATAATAATAAAAAACTGTATTTATATCCTGCCCTTCTCCCTGAAGGGACCCAGGGCGGCTTACAACATATTAAAAACAGATTAAAAACATAATTTAACCACAAATAAAAACAAATTAAAAACACATTAACAAATACCCATAATAATAATAATAATAATATACAGTATTTATATACCGCCTTTCTTGGTCTTTATTCAAGACTTTATTCAAGGCAGTTTACACAGGCAGGCTTATTAAATCCACGCAGGGATTTTTACAAATTGAAAGAAGGTTCTCTCTTTCAAGAACCACCACATTCAAGCTGTTACACTCCGATCTGGTTTAACATTCTGGCCTCCATCCTCCCACGCTCCGAGCAGATGGAACAGCTCAGCTGCAGCTTGCCAGCTGCTTCAAGGTCGCACGGTGCCGGTGGCCTCGAACTGGCGACCTTGTGGATGTTAATCTTCAGGCAAATGGAGGCTCTACCCTCTAGACCAGACCTCCTGCCCGTAGTCAGATAAAAACCGTAGTCAGATAAAAACTCAGATAAAAAGAGCAAAACGCAGCAAATCATAGAGGAATCAGGCCTGTAAAAATACTAAAAGATATAGAAAAGATGTTTAAAAAGGCCATGAACTCAGAAGGCTTCTTTAAACAAAAAGGTCTTCAGCCCTCTCTGAAAAGTCTCAAGAGAGGGAGCCATTCTCAAATGAAGGGGAAAGGAGTTCCATAATGTTGGTGCCACTACTGAGAAGGCCCTATTTCTTGCCACCGCCCCACGTACCTCCTTAGGCAGCGGCACTTGTAAAAAGGCCTTCTCTGATGACCTAAGAGGATGAGCCGTACGGAAGTAGGCGATCTCTGAGATACCCTGGCCCAGAGCAGTATAGGGCTTTAAAGGTCAAAACCAGCACCTTGAATTGAGCCCAGAAATGAATGGGCAGCCAATGCAGCCCCCGGAGAAGCAGGCTGACAGAGTCAAACCGCCTAACTCCCGTGACCACACAGGTCGCCGCATTCTGCACTAATTGCAGTTTCCGAACCGTCTTCAGGGGCAGCCCCACATAAAGCACGTTACAATAATCTAACCTCGGTGTCACCGTGGCATGGATCACCGTGGCCAGGTCTGCACAATCCAAGTACGGCCGCAGCTGGCGCACCAGCCGAAGCTGAGCGAAGGCCCCCCCAGCCACAACCGCCACCTGGGAATCCAGGAGCAGCTGCGAATCCAGGTGGACCCCCAAGCTGCGGACCTGCTCCTTCAGAGGGAGTGCAACCCCACTCAGAGCAAGCCGATAGTCCAGTACCTGCATCAAGGATTTCCGAACCAGGAGAGCCTCTGTCTTATCCAGATTTAATTTCAGCTTATTAGCCCCCATCCAGATCCTCACTGCTTCCAGACAGCGCTCCAGGCCCTCAACTGCCACCCTGGAGTCTGGAGGAAAGGAGAGATAGAGCTGGGTGTTATCAGCATATTTATGACACCCCACTCCAAACCCCCAGATGACCTCTCCCAGCGGTTTCATGTAGAAAGGAGCAAGCTGCAAAGGCCGAGGACCAGACTGCACTCTAAAGGTTGGAACGCAGTGATCCTGCCTTCTGACCCCACTCTACAAAAGAGGAAGTGCAGAGCATGGTTGGAGCGGTTCCAGCACACAGCACATTTCCTGCTTTGTTTAAAGAGCCCATGCAGAACAAGTGAGATAAGGAAGCTAGGCTCCATTAGCAGTAGACTGGAAGGAGGCAGTGGGCATCTGTTCACCACTCTTCCCAAGCTGAAATCCAATGCAAATGTCTTCATTCTTGACACAGACAGGTAGACAATGCTCCAAAGGAGGGGAATCAAGGAAAATGAATTGTAATGTCTCCCCCAAAGCTGGGCAACCTTTGAATTTGCCTTGCAATCCAAGCTGAGGGGTCACCAGCGTCCTTGAGCCAGGCAGCCTCTTGACATAGGGTCTGATTCCCACTATGACTCTTGCTAACCTCAGGGTGTACAGACCAAATCCCTATTCCTATACTCTGCCCCACACTATACTGTCACTGTGACTGACCTGGCCAACAACAACACCACACACAGTCTGGAATACGCAAAAAAACAAAAAAAGCTCTTCACCCAGGGACAATCAGGTGAGGAACTAAGGCCACAATCTTAGCCACACTTTCCTGGGAGCAAGCCCCTTTGACTATATAGGACTTATTTCTGTGTACACATGCATAGGATTGGACTGAAACTTTCATACTGGCTCCACAATCGCAACCAGCTAACCTCAGGCTATTCCAATTGATAGGTGGGAGGGGACTGCAGCCCTGCTCAGTCAAATTGAGCCTGGGTGGGTGAGTAACCTCAATGACCACATTAGAACTACCTCTTTCACCCAAGTATCCAACGGGGTGCTACAGATGTCCTGCCTTGCCTAGTACAAGGAGAGTTGGGGCAAAACCATCTCCACCATCTTTTTTAAGTGGCAGAAAGAATTCCCCTGGTTGAAGTTAACATGTAAGGAATGTCACCATGACCTACACTGCAGCAACTGTTACCCTGCAGATGGCTGATCTCCTCTGATCTCAGAAGCTAAGCAGGGTCAGGCCTGGTTAGTACTTGGATGGGAGACCGCCTGGGAATACCAGGTGCTGTAAGCTTCTACCATAGTCTTTTGAGACTGAAGGTTGCCAACCATGACCTACACTGAAGTGCTGGGTAGGGCTGACCCATCCATGGGGCAGTCACCTCAGGCAACAGATTCACAAGGGTGACTGCCTTGGGCCCACCCCCATAGCTGCTCCTCCTCCCCCCTGGCTTTGAAAAATAAGAACAGAAGAGTGGAGGAGAGGAGAATGGTATGCTAGAATGTTAGAGGTACTCTAGCCCTCCTCCCCATTCTCCTCTTCTCCATACTTCCTCTTCTGCTTCATTCCCCATTTTCAAACCTAGAGATTGGGAAGCAGCAGAGGTGACTGCTGTTGCACCACCAGGTGTGGGCGGAGGGGCCGGAATTTGGTGCACAACCTCAGGTGCCAGGGGGTTTGGGGCCATCCCTGGTGCTAAACCACATCAGCCTGTTTTATGATGTCCTGTGATTCAGGCTACAGAGAGCTAAAAAGATACTGACCTTTCCCTTCCTCCCCACCCATCCATGTAGATTATACTGTATGCAGCTACTGATGCAAAAGGTAAAAACAGCCTACATCTCAAAATGACACCAAACTAATAGTTACAAATGTGTTTTCAAGGACAGAAAAAAAATCTTTAACAAATGCTCCATTCTACTATATGTAAGAGTCTCTGAGTTGTGGGCTGTTTTTTGTTTAAATTATCTATAAAGATTTTCCTGTTAAATATGATTATATTTCCATGTTACAGTTAATAGGGCTTTTAAGTCTCTGCCAAAATAGATTGCAGTATTTTGCAAGGGGCAGTCAACTCACAAAACTCAGAAATTCGTGTAAACTCTTTAAAAGACAATTTAACACATAGTTGATTTTAGTATTACAATGCTCAGGGATGGATTTTAGTCTATCACTTTTGTAGCTTGTTATTTGTGTGGAGGTTTGTTTGGGGCTTTTATATTTTTTTTGGTCATGGATTTAATATTAATCCATGAAATGACATTAAATTTAGAATAGTCACCAACATTCTGATGAGCCATCTCAGTCTTTCAGGACAGTGATCAAGCAAAAGTAAGCTCCAGAAATATGTAGGGGAAAAATGATGATGAATGCACGACCACATCTGCCAGGGAAAATTCAGCAAGAATACAGGTTAAGAATAGAATATTCAGAGGCTAGAATTTGTGAAATGATGAAATGTTAGTATAATTAATACAGTGTAAGAATTATAATATTACAAGTACAGCTGGCCCCATCATGTGGCGAATTGAGGCAGTAGCCTCAGGCAATAGTTTATCAGAGGATGGGGAGAGTGAGCAGATGCCATTGCTGTCCCCCTCACCTGCCCCTCCAATGACATTGGGGGCACAATCCTAACCCCTTATGTCAGTGCTTTCCAGCACTGGCATAGGAGTGCCAATGGGACATGTGCTGCATCCTGCAGTTGGGGGACAGTCACAGAGGCCTCCTCAAACTAAGGGAATGTTTGTTCCCTTACCTCGGAGCTGCATTGCCCTTACGTCAGTGCTGGAAAGCACTGACATAAGGGGTTAGGATTGCGCCCTGGGAACAGAGAAGAGCTTCTCTAGATCAGTAGTCTCTTCCCTTCTATTTGTTCTTCCACGCCCTTTTTCTCCTCCTTTACAAAGTCAGTGGGGAAGAAGGAGAAGGAGAGCTTTCAGCCACCTACTGGGTGTGACCCACCACTAACACATCATAGAGTAAGAGAGTAGGGGACAGGAAAGAGAGCAATTGTGTTTTCCACTCCGCTTGAGGTGCCAAAAGTTCTGTCGGCCACCCATCTTGAAAGACATAGGCTTGGGGTCAAGGAACCTGCAAGCAGCATTCCATTCATGGAATGACACTTTCAAGACCACCCTTCTCCTTGTTGAAGCTCTCTCCAGAGTTAATCTCCAAGGGCTGGAGATGCAATATGGGGTATTGCAGGGGCCGAGGATGGAGGAGGTCAATGGAAATGGCTTTCCCCTTGCATGAATAGATATGTTTTCCACCCACACTGGAGTCTCTTTGAATTCAAACCAAAGTGTTCATTTCAGAAATTATATCTAGTAGTCTATGGATATAACTATGCCTAGTCAAGGTGTGCCAAGGTCATTGCTAGGTTGGCACAACAGCTATCAAATTTGGAGGGTGGGAGGCTGTAGATCTTGGCGGCAGCAGCACACACTGGGTTCCAATCCCAGTTTTCCCAGCTAGTCATGCCTCCTGCCTCCCCTCGGACTTAAGCCAGTAAAATAGCTGGCATAGCTTCCAAGGAGATCTATTTACAGTCAGGTAGCCTATGGAGAGGCAGAAAAATCCTTATGGTTTATAAAGGCAAAAAATATTTGAGGAAGGCAATAGACCAGAGAGATTATTGGCTCATATGTTAAAAAAATAAGATGAAGTCTAATTTTATTTCAGCATTGATGAAGGAGAATGAAATTATTACTTCCTCAAAAGACATATTGAATGGATTTGGAAGATTTTATGAAGGTCTATATACTTCAGCAAAACCTTCAGAGAATAAGATCTTGATTTTGGGGGGCTAAATTAACCATTTTGCAATTCTCACCTGAATACTGTATTTTTTTGCAGGCACCTATCACCATGGATTAATTAAAACTAGCAGTGAAAGGATTAGGAATAATGGAGCTCCTGGGCTAGATGGTTTTATGGGGGAACATTATACACATTCTTTAAGGGGCTCATCCTTTGTTTAATTTGTTAAATTAGATTATGCAGTCTCCTATAGTACCATTTAGTTAAAATGAAACAGGAATAATTCTGATCAGTAAACCAGATAAAGGTTATTTGCTGCCTGGTTCCTATCTCAAGATTTTTAGATACAGATGACTATACTGGCAACTAGGGGAAGCAATGTAATTCATAAATACAGTATACTGTATCTGAGATGACCAAACTAGATTTATTCTAATATCTTTTAATATCCAAAGACTAATTAATATCATTCATATTGTTCAGGAGACTAACTGTGAGTGTAGCATAGTGTTTTTAGATGCTGAAAACGCACTCAACAGCATGGAATGGCAATATCTTTTTTGCACATTGGTATATTGGAGAGGTTGATTGAAAAATGATTCACTCTGCCGTATCAGCCAGGATTCGTTTAAATGAAATAACATTAGACAAATTCCTTTTACATATTGGAACAAGTTAAGGTCATTCTTTTTCTCCACTTTTTTTTCCACTAGGAATGAGCCTCTGTCTAGGACAGTGGCTCTCAAACATTTTAGCCCCAGGGTCCACTTTTTAGATTGATAGTCTGAAGGAACCCACTGGAAGTGATGTCTTTATCCTGGAAGTAATGTCATGGCCAGAAGTGATATCAAAAACTGGAAAATTTTTAACATGCCAATACAATAAATCAAATCAGTTAATTAAGGCTACAATCCTATTCACACTTACCTGGGAGTAAGCCCCATTGATTATAATGAGACTTACTTTTGAGTAGGCATGGCTAGGATTTGGCTGTAAGTAAATTAAAAGTACACAATGAGTATAAGTTTAATAATTTATTTAAAACAAAGAAGAACCCTCCTAATCCTCCCAAGCAGTTGCTGATCTGTTTAAAAAAAAAAAAATTCCCCAAACATCCCAAAGGCAGCAATCCTACCCACACTTACCTGGGAGTAAGCCCCATTGACTATCAATGTCAAAAGCATATATACATACGTATTGGCAACCTTCAGTCTCGAAAGACTATGGTATCGCGCTCTGAAAGGTGGTTCTGGCACAGCGTCTAGTGTGGCTGAAAAGGCCAATCCGGGAGTGACAATCCCTTCCACACCGGGAGCAAGTGCAGTCTGTCCCTGGTCTGTCTCCCTGGCTATGGGCCTTCCTTCTTTGCCTCTTAGCCTCAGACTGTTGGCCAAGTGTCTCTTCAAACTGGGAAAGGCCATGCTGCACAGCCTGCCTCCAAGCGGGCCGCTCAGAGGCCAGGGTTTCCCACTTGTTGAGGTCCATCCCTAAGGCCTTCAGATCCCTCTTGCAGATGTCCTTGTATCGCAGCTGTGGTCTACCTGTAGGGCGCTTTCCTTGCACGAGTTCTCCATAGAGGAGATCCTTTGGGATCCGGCCATCATCCATTCTCACGACATGACCAAGCCAACGCAGGCGTCTCTGTTTCAGCAGTGAATACATGCTAGGGATTCCAGCACGTTCCAGGACTGTGTTGTTTGGAACTTTGTCCTGCCAGGTGATGCCGAGAATGCGTCGGAGGCAGCGCATGTGGAAAGCGCTCAGTTTCCTCTCCTGTTGTGAGTGAAGAGTCCATGACTCACTGCAGTACAGAAGTGTACTCAGGACGCAAGCTCTGTAGACCTGGATCTTGGTATGTTCCGTCAGCTTCTTGTTGGACCAGACTCTCTTTGTGAGTCTGGAAAACGTGGTAGCTGCTTTACCGATGCGCTTGTTTAGCTCGGTATCGAGAGAATGTGTGTCGGAGATCGTTGAGCCAAGGTACACAAAGTCATGGACAACCTCCAGTTCATGCTCAGAGATTGTAATGCAGGGAGGTGAGTCCACATCCTGAACCATGACCTGTGTTTTCTTCAGGCTGATTGTCAGTCCAAAATCTTGGCAGGCCTTGCTAAAACGATCCATGAGCTGCTGGAGATCTTTGGCAGAGTGGGTAGTGACAGCTGCATCGTCGGCAAAGAGGAAGTCACGCAGACATTTCAGCTGGACTTTGGATTTTGCTCTCTGGAGAGGTTGAAGAGCTTTCCGTCTGATCTGGTCCGGAGATAGATGCCTTCTGTTGCAGTTCCAAAGGCCTGCTTCAGCAGGACAGCGAAGAAAATCCCAAACAAGGTTGGTGCAAGAACACAGCCCTGCTTCACTCCGCTTCGGATGTCAAAAGGGTCTGATGTGGAGCCATCGAAGACAACAGTGCCCTTCATGTCCTTGTGGAAAGATCTGATGATGCTGAGGAGCCTGGGTGGACATCCAATCTTGGGGAGAATCTTGAAGAGGCCGTCTCTGCTGACCAGGTCGAAAGCCTTTGTGAGATCTATGAAGGCTATAAAGAGTGGCTGTCATTGTTCCCTGCATTTCTCCTGCAGTTGTCTAAGGGAGAATACCATATCAGTGGTGGACCTGTTGGCTCGGAATCCACACTGCGATTCTGGATAGACGCTCTCTGCAAGTACCTGGAGCCTCTTTAGTACAACTCGGGCAAACAGCTTTCCTACAACGCTAAGGAGAGAGATGCCGCGGTAGTTGTTGCAGTCACCCCTGTCACCTTTGTTCTTGTACAGCGTGATGATGTTTGCATCCCTCATGTCTTGAGGTACTCCACCTTCTCTCCAGCAGAGACAGAGGATTTCATGCAGCTCAGTGACTATGATCTCTTTGCAGCATTTTAGGACTTCAGCAGGGATGCTGTCTTTTCCAGGTGCCTTGCCAAAGGCAAGGGAGTCCAGGGCCATGTGAAGTTCTTCTAGGGTTGGTTCACTGTCAAGCTCTTCCAGCACAGGCAGGCACTCAATGTTGTTCAGTGCTTCTTCGGTGACTACATTTTCTCTGGAATATAGCTCAGAGTAGTGCTGCACCCAGCGTTCCATCTGCTGCGCCCGATCCTGGATGACCTCGCCTGTGGCAGACTTCAGAGGGGCAATTTTCTTCTGTGTTGGACCTAGGGCCTGCTTGATACCATCATACATCCCCTTGATGTTGCCCGTGTCAGCTGCTATCTGTATTTCGGAACAGAGCTGGAGCCAGTAGTCGTTAGCACATCTCCTGGCAGTCTGTTGGACTTTGCTGCGAGCAGTTCGGAGGACCTGCAGGTTGCGCTCACTGGGACAGGCCTTGTATGCTGCTTGAGCTCTCCTCTTTTCCTCAATGACTGGTGTCAACTCCTCAGAGTGGGCTTCAAACCAGTCTGCCGCCTTGTTGGTCTTCTTGCCGAATATGGACAAGGCGGTGTTGTAAACGGTATTCTTGAAATGTTCCCATCTGTTGGATGCGTTTGCGTCGGCCGGGCCTGGAAGAGATTCCTCAAGCGCTTGTGCAAATTCCTCCACTTTTCTCTGATCCCGGGTCTTGCTGGTATCAATGCGAGGTCTTCCTTCCTTTTTCATGTGATACAGTCGCTTTGTTTGCAGTTTCACTCTGCTGCACACCAGGGAGTGGTCAGTGTCGCAGGTAGCACCATGATAACTGCGTGTGATCTTGATGCTGGGAAGGCTGGAGCGTCTGGTGAGGATCAGGTCGAGCTGGTGCCAGTGCTTTGATCTTGGATGTCTCCAAGAGACTCTATGTTGGGGCTTTGTGTTGAAGAATGTGTTGCTGACACAGAGACCGTGATGACAGCAAAACTCTAGCAGGCGTTGGCCATTTTCGTTCATCCTCCCAGTGCCAAACTGACCTAAGCAAGTGGGCCATGAACTGTTATCAGCACCAACTCTAGTATTGAAATCGCCGAGGATGAACAATGGCTCTTTTACAGGGATTTTCTTGACAGTGGTGGCCAGGTCATCATAGAATTTGTCTTTGGCTTCTGCTGGAGACGACAGAGTCGGTGCATAAGCACTGATGAGAGTGATAGGTCCTGCTGATGACTGGAGCTGCAGGGACAAAATTCTTTCACTTCCCACAGTAGGTGGGATGATGGATTTCAGCAGGGTATTTCTGACCGCAAAGCCAACGCCATGTTCCCTGGTTTCGTTTGGTGGTTTTCCCTGCCAGAAAAATGAGAAATTTCTCTCCTTGACAGATCCGGAATCTGGCAGCCTAGTCTCTTGAAGGGCGACGATGTCCATCTGCAGTCTGCTCAGCTCCATGTCGATGACAGCTGTTTTGCGTGCGTCGTCTATTTCTTGCAGGTCATCAGAGAAGCCAGGTGTCATTGTCCTAAAGTTCCAGGTGCCCAGCTTTAGGGCAGTAGTTTTCTGTTTTCTGTTGCATGGTGCAGAGTTGTCGATCCGCTTGTCGGTTTTCACCCTAAACCCCACGCACCCCATGAGGTTAACGGACCGTGGCGAGGCAACACCTTACTGGCTGGGGACTGCCCAGCTTAAGGCGGGCGGTAGCTGCCCAATGAGATGCAATGATCTCTCCCACCGTCGGAAGCAGCCCCTGGCGTCATGCTCTACGCCAATCGAGCAAAGACTTATAACCGGTAAACTGCTGCTTCCCGTGTTGTGCCGACGCCGTATGGCGAAGTTGGAGTGTCCTCTCCAGTGCGCGAGGCCTGGGTAAAGAAGGTATGGAGGATAGGCTGTTACCCATGCAGCAAATCCCCCCTCTCCATGTCGCTGGAATGGTCCAATGGAAAGGCAGAAGCCAATACGGTTGGTTCCAGCGGCGTCGCAGGAGTTGCCAGAACGTGACTGTGTTCAGCCATGAACTGCCTAAGGGACTCCGGCTCCTGATTTTGCCTCAAGGTTGACTCCTGAAGCCTTTTCCAGAACTGGATGTAGCCACAAGGCAGTGGAGGTTTGAGGTCAGAGTTTCCTTCTCTTAGATGAGCTGCCTTCCTAGGCTGACGAGTCCCATCTACCCGGTGGCTGTTTAGTCGCCTCTTACGACAAGTACAGCCAAACTGAGGGCCTATTCTTAGCCCCCAGCCCCCAGGGGTTATATACATAGTAGCCTGTTAAAAGTACAGTGACTATTCTAACATTTCCCCAAATAAAGTCACATACCATAGTAGCATCAAGTCTAATATATCAAAAATAAAATACACAT
This sequence comes from Tiliqua scincoides, assembly GCF_035046505.1. NCBI lineage: Eukaryota > Metazoa > Chordata > Lepidosauria > Squamata > Scincidae > Tiliqua > Tiliqua scincoides. The sequence continues at coordinate 173,829,317 of NC_089823.1, forward strand.
TGACACGAATGAGACCCACCTGAAATTGGCTCACAACCCACCTAGTGGGTCCTGACCCTCAGTTTGAGAAACACTGGTCTAGGATATAACAATTATACTAAGGGGATGAACGTCAAGATATGGACATTTAAAACTGACTCACATGTGGATGATATAATTTTAACTGTTAGAACTGCTGAAGGATTTTGGCCAAGCTCAAGGTTATACAGTCAACTCTACCAAAATTGCCTGGCTTGGATTTTATGGGTGGTATCCTGATGAGGGCTTTCACCATTAGCAGCTCACTGTGCAAAAGGAAACCTCCTCCATGAATACAACTCACTGCAGGGCTCTTCTGTTTCCACAGTGAGCTTCTGACAGTTAGTCCTAGTCAGGTTGCCACCTTTGCAACAGGCAGAGAGCACCTAGTGGCCCCGGAATGTTTGTTTTGGCAGCTCTAGGCAGTGTTAGAATTGGGTTCAATAGTCAAGATACACATAAGGCAAATATACATATACAAATTTCTAACATCCATTTATGAATAAATTCTATCTTATTTGCATATACTGTATCTTTCTCTCAACAAGCTTCATCTAAGGACACAATCCTAACCCCTAATGTCAGTGCTTTCCAGCACTGGAAGGGCGGGGAGGAGTCATGATGGGGAGGTGTGACGCGGGGAGGGGGGTGGACTGGAGGCATGCTGGGGGAGGGATGGGAGGCGGGTCAGCGGAGTTCTGCTCTGCAGGATCCAAGGTGCTCATGTAGAGCTCCATGCCTTATACTAACGTCTTTACCTTACCACCAACCTTTTGGTCAGCGGTAAAGTGAGTAGCCCCATTGCAGGGCTGCTTACCTTACTCAGGGGAAGGGGACAAAAGTCGCCTTCTCCTGAGGCGCCTTGCAGCAGCAGCCCTTCTCGGTGCTGCCGAGCCTGGGTGCCCGGGGCAGCTCAGGACTGGGCTGTTACATGATAAAGAGACGGGGGGGGGAAGGTACACACACACACACATATAAACATATGAAGGAGCTGGTTTAGATGATGTTTTTAACCCCAAGCTGTCCCACACTGGTCTCTCTGCTTACAACCAGAGGACTTTGGGACATTTTCTCCATCAGCCCCAATAAATAAATGAATCAATCAATCAATCAATCAATCAACTTTACATTTACTACTGATAAATCTACTTTAAAATTGGATGTGTCAGCACAGGTAGAGGGGTGGATGAGATGAACTGTCCCCCACCAAATTTCTCTAAACAGGAAGGAAGAGGCCAGGATGTATGTACTCCATGAGCACACATGTCCTTTACTGTATAAGGTTAATTTGGGTTTCAAAATATCATCAAAATTGGCCCAGAGAGATTCAGGGTTAAATAACTGTTAATTTAAAATGGTTCTTTCTTTCTTTCTTTCTTTCTTTCTTTCTTTCTTTCTACACCACCCTATTTTAATTGTATCTATGTTATCAAGAATATGGATTGTATCCAGATTTACACTTGATACAGGAATTCCACCAAAGGTGAAGTTCTGTGAACATTGCAAAATAGCTAGCACAAAAGCTAGCAGAAGGAAGAGTTTGTTAAACAGAGAAAGCCCCTGTATTTTCTCTCTCCCCCCATTATTATATGTTGATCAATGTCATGATGCATGAGGATTATGAACTGTTTTCCTTAGAAAGCATATCCAATGTCATATAAGTCTCATACTGTATGAGTCTCATACAGGTCTCATACAAGTATTTCTTGAGCTAATGGGAGGGATCTAGATAAATTTTTTTTTTCTTGTAGAAGTATTTTGTATTCTTGTATTTTGTATTAACTCTAAATAGCTCTTCCATGAGAATGACAGCCTTTCCATAAATGAAGAGTTTTTTTGAATAGAACCCATTATGTCTGATGCTCTCAGTAGAAAAGAAGAGTGACCCATTGAGTTTCTAACTTTTTTCTACTGTGATTTCAGTGTCATTTTCATGACTAGGAAGGCATCAAGGTGTAACCGATGGACACATTGTACTTGTTCTATGTTCTGAACACACTTACTAGAAAATAAGTCTCATTGACCTTAGATGGATTTAGTTTTGAGTAAAGATGCGTAGGATTCAATGGTATTTTCTTCCTCAAAAATATTTTTTTTAATACTAATAATGAATTTCAGTTACTTTTTACTCCTTGTTTTCAATCCCTTAGCATTATTATCTCCTGAATTGTGAAGGCTGAATATAATCAAATTAAGTGAAGCACATCTGAGTACTTACAAACGGAACTTATGGCTCAATCCTGAGGGTGTGCTAAGCTGGCAGAACATGTGTTCCGTCAGCATAGTGTGCTCTGTGGCTGTCGCAAATGTGACTCAGCCAAAAACACAGGCTGGTCACCTTCAGAAGCAGTGAGTGGCCAGGTCCGCACAACAACTGACCACAGATACCTGCTGCCCTGGGGAGGCCATGTACAGGGTTGGAGGGAGGGAGGGGACAATGGAACAGGGTGTGGGGAGGGCAGAACAGGGTAGCAACCAGGTGGAGATGAGGGCACATCACACCTGGTAAGGGGGTGGGTTTGGCTGTGGCAGTAGTTCCGAACCCTGACTTCCTTCCTGCGCCTGATATACTTTCCTGGGTTAACGCAGATTTGCACCAAAAGTATCACTGGCACAGGCCAAATTGACAAATGGGCCCTCAGGGGCTTACCCCGGGGTAGGGGAACAAATGTTTCCTTGTTCAGGGAGGCCTCTGGAGCCAAAAACGTCCCTGCAAGTATCAGTAGGTATCATGTTGGCACCACTGCTTTGCCACAGAAGGAGTTACAGTGGATTGGGCTGTCCAGCTGCAATCCTATACTCATCTGGGAGTAAATACCATTGAATTAAATGGGACTTACTTCTAAGTAGAATTGCAGCCTAAGTGCCCTTGTAAGTACAGTATTAAAATGTGCTTAAGCCATTTCTGCCCAATGTTGCATATACTCAACAGGGATCAAATGTGTTCACCTGTGAACTGGGCAGAAATGGTTAGTTTGGCTTGATGGTGGCTTTAGACTTAAAAAAATTAAGCTGAGAATCTCACGATCCTAGCAAAAGCATGCACGTCACAAAAATATATTGTGAAGCTCAGACAGGAACCTCTCCCTACAATATAACCTCTGCCTGAATATATTCAAATCAAATCATGCCGCTCTGTTAACATGTTTCTGTTGAAATGTTAGACCAGTTAATAAATGCCATGCTAAAGAAATATAGGATTCTTCTAGAAATGGTTGCTCCATACCCATTTTCTACATGAAGGAAGATAAGCTCTGTTTATTTTTAAGTGCATCCTCATTATATTCCTCCTGGTTTCTGCTGAACTTCTAATTCATCTCCATTTTGAAGTTCAATTTTTCAAACTGAGCCACATTCTTGGCCCGATAAGACAGACAGACTGTCTGCACTGAAACTATTTAATTTGAGCCGGTTGCCCCTTCTGAAAAATGATGTCGACAGAAGATAAGGAGACAGGCACTTTAAATTTGTTCCATCAGAACCAGTTGCTTGTTATGAAGCTTATTTGAGGCAATTCAAAATTGTCCACTTTTAAAAGCCAATTGTCCATCTTAAAGACTGCTTGTAACTAAAGTACAGACCAAAATGGTTTATAGCTATTGAAGCAGCTACTGCAGAATGGCGTTCATGTGCATTCTGTTCATGTCCTCGTTTTCCATTTTTATTGTCTGTTGCCTTTTGGTTTTGTCAATAACATTGGACACGGTGCATCAAATATGTACTGCTCTTGCACAGCTTCCATTTATTTCTATAAACACAATATCTAAATGTATAGTCACTATTTTTACTATACATTAAAATATATGTATGATAACGTGGGCAGTCCAGTCCTACCCTTGGCAGGGACACTGGGTGCAGTAGCACCAAAATGGCAACTGGTGTATTCAGAGGCCCTGCCAAGGCCACCCAAGTCCCCTTCCCCTGAGAAAAGCCCCAGGCCCCACAAAGGGGCTTCTTAAGTCTGCACAGCAATTTTGCTAGTGCGGACAAGAGAACCTCTGTCAGGCTTTTCAGCTCAACATGGAGGATAGGATCCAGCAGAGCAGGGATCTGCCAGTCCCACCCCCCTTCCAGGCCAGTTCCTCCCCATGCCCCACCTCTCCCAACCTCACAATGCCTCCCCTCACCCCTAAAACCCACACCACCACCCAGCGGTGCAACTTACCTCTTTGCGCTCCTACAGTGCCCTCTGTCCAGAGCTGTGCCTGGCATTGTAATGGAAATGCACAAGATCCCTCAAGGAGATAGGGTGTGGTGTCAACACTGGCCCCTTGCTCTGGTAGGCCTTAGATTGTAGTGAGTGTGCTGCACAACTGCAGCCACTTGGAGGCAAAAAGGCCCTCAGAGATAGAAGCAGCATCTGCAGGAAGGAAAAGAGGTGCTGGTAGTAGAAGGAGGAAAGCTTGAGGAAGAACTGAATTGATGCATTAATGGACTACTGGAATTACTGATGGACTAACTGAATAAAGGACAGATGAGTGAGTGGACTTTGGAGACGGCTGGAACAGAAACTGCTAGAGATTCGCGTGTGGCTGACATGCCCAAGATCTGCTGAAGACCAAGGTGTTGCTATAGTGGCTGGACCACCTGCTGGCAGGAGAGGGGAGGAAGGCGGACCTCTGCAGGTTGAACAGGCGAGCTGCCCTGATGGTGGGGTCCAATAGTACTGCAGTGCAGAACTAGGGCCATTATTGGGGAATGAAGGGAAACTAATTAACTTAAATTGGTCATAAGTTCTTTAAGTGAAACTTAGACCAGGAATCTGGCAAAACAGGCGCTGACTGGCACAGTCCCTTTTCTGGTGTTCCCACCTTCCAGAATGCCATAAACATGTTTTATGGCATGTTTATGACACCCAATTCCAGTGCTGGAGCTCAGTGCCAACTCTGGAGGTTCTCAGTGCCAAGCCTGACAGATGTTCTCTTGTCCGCACTAGCAAAATCGCCATGCAGACTTGAGAAGCTCATTGGATTGGGCCCTCAAATGGATCAATGCAACTTCTTCTGTAAGATCCTGATTCTTCATTTGTAAGTTTTAGTCTCTTATTTATTTGATCGTGATGGGTTGGATCCAAAGAATTTGCAGAGGAAAAAGTAGATTATCATTCCACAGATGAACTCATAAGAGCTTGCTCAAGGTTTCATGCAGTATTGTAAGAGGAATTTTTTAATCACAGTGCTTGTGCAAGAAACTGAGCAAAGGGGTTTTGGATATAGTTTCACTTTTCTTGTGGGACACTTTAGTACAAGTTTCAGTTTAGCCCTCCCATGTGCAGAAGATGTCTTCCAAATGCAGAAAGAAACTTTGGATCCAGTCCTGTGTGTGAGCATTGCAGTACCTCCAGCAACCAAAGTACACATTTTCAATGCCTTTCCAATCGAGTCTGGAACTGATCGTTTCCCCACCAATGCTACTGTTCTGATAACTGACAGATGCTAGTATGAGAGCTATCTCCACCAAGCTCCACAACAGTGTGGTGGCTGGCACTGTACATTACAGTTGTGGTGGTGGAAAACAATCACGTTGGATTCAAAGAGCCTAAAGTAGACAACATTTATTGAACAGCAGCCTCCCTGCCCTTGCGAGCTGCCTAGCAGGCCTCTTTTACAATTGAGCCAAGTTTGAAATACAGCATGGCGAGATCTGGCACTCAAAAAGAAAAGATTCTGTTGGGCATGCTCAAGCCCTTCGGCAAACAGATTTTGGAATCTCAGTGAATGGGAGTCTCTGAATTGTCTTGGGAATGTGTGTTCCCATTCTTAAACGTTTTGAGAAGCATCCTATCGGAAATTTTGCTCCCTGACTACTAAGTGTCTATGTCTTATTCAGTCCCACTTATTCAAGACCAGTAGCATAGCTGGAGCATAACCAGGGGCAAAGAAACACAATGACACCCCCCCACACACACATTGTTGCATGACCACCCCATGTGCAGCCCTGGCGCCAGAAACAGCTACATTTCAAGACAAAAGGCAGCAGGAAGAAGAGGAGGGCCCATTTCACAGTGCTTCCATGCACCAGAAGGTAGGCACTGTCACCCCCCCCCCCCCAGCAGAGACAGCAGAAAGCTGCCACTCTGTCAAAGGGGCCAGTTGACCACCTGGCCCCAATATAGCTATGCTACTGGGTTCAGGACAGGTTCATATAACCTGTCCGATCTTTAAGATCATCTAGGAGACTCTGTTTTCTGGCTTGCTGTTAGTGGGGATCCACCAGGCGTCTGCTAGAAACAAGAGTTTTCCTTGCAGCAATGTCTCACCTTTGAATTTCCTCCCAAGGGAAATCAGATTGGCTCCCTCCCTGATTATTTAAGGTGTTAACTTGAGGGTGCTTTTCATTCAGCTCTACCCTCGTGCTATATTGTGGTTGCTGGATGTGTTACTATCTTTTATTGTTGTTTTCTTGTAAATTTATTGCATGCTTTTCATGATTTTGTAAGTTGCACTGGTAATCTTTTGAAAAGCAAGATACAACTGTAATCAAATAAATAATTCATTTCTCACAACATCTGGAAGATACATCAGATAAAGGCTAACAGCTTCTGAAGCCATAGGAGAACCCTCCCTACACAGAAGGATCTAACCAAACAGGCTGCTGTAGCAACCTATAGGCCAGCTCACAACCTCTTGTAACATCCAGAACATCAACTAGGTAGGCCTCAACTAAGCTAAGGTTCTGAACTGTTTCATCGCATACCCTTGGCCTTTCTCACAACAGCTCCTTCCTTTCAAATGCAATATAATTAATCCCCTGGATAAAAGCCAAATGCAAGACATAAAAGTCCAACTGGCTGGTATACTTGCTGATGTCAGTAAGAACTTTTGATACAGAAATTGAAGAGAGTAAGTTTGGTCCATGATCTTTCCGGTTCAGATGCCTGCTATTAATTTGGATGGTCCTTATTGGGTTCAAAAGAAAAGCAATAGGAACAAGGTAAATAGACAAAGATATATTAACTTATCCTTAAACTGGGAGACACACTAGGAACTGATAACCTAAATTAAATTGAGGCGACTCTGTCTCTATCTCTAAATAGAATCTTTCGCTCAAAACAAGGAAGTGAATTTATGAGAAAGAAATGAATTAAGAAGGGAAACAGCCCAAGTATTTGCGCAAACTAATAATCAGAATTTTATTCAATGTGATGCTTCTGTTTGAATCCCTCCCCTCATATCCATATTATTCAAGTAAAGCTGAAATAATCGAAAGGTAAAGTATTTCTTTGGAAGTGCTGCTCATATTTAACTAATTAGCTAAATGACCTTTGCATCATTTTCATCCACCATCTTCTTGCATAAATGTTTCATGAATTACATTTAATCATTAGTAACATCAACTTGAGCAAATTAATTACCGCCAATTCCTATTAATAAAATGCATCTTGTAATAAATAATGTTGGTTTATTACAGAGTATTAGTCTCAGGGGCATTCACATATGTCAGTTGCCTCCTACTTGAGGCTCAGAGAAAAGTAATCAAATAACTGTAATTATTGTACTAAATACATCACCATTTGTTTAAAATGTCAATGAGATGGAATAAAGGCATTTATAACACTCCAGAGTGAATATTCTGATTCACAGAAGTATGAATAGATGGGGATCTACTTATACTTCTGTAAAATTATAAGGGGAAGTTAAAAGAGGGGAAGTTAAATATCAGGCTGTAAGGAGCAGTATGCTGAAGGTGTCTGACATGTCAACGAACAAATGATGGGTTGTGACTCAGTGCTCTGAACTGTACAGAGGTACAGAAGCTCATATAGACACCAGAAAGAGAATCTAATGAGTGTTTCATGCTGACATCATGTTTTTCTAGTTCTGATGTCTACTTCTGTGACCAGATTTGAGCTGAGCTCAAAGCCGGATGTCTGGAAGAAATCACTACAGCCTCTCGTTCTCTGATGTCTAAGTCTATATGCACATTGGTGCTGCTGCTTGGATAGCTGAACGTGAGGTAGTTCATGATTCTCCCTTTCCTGCCTTCATATGACACTACCAAAGTATATCATAAGAACTTAAGACGTGCCTTGCTGGATTAGGTTAAGTGTCCATCTGGTCCAGCTTCCTGTATCTCACAATGGCCCACCATTCTGGCAGCAAACAAGAGACAACAAAATACGATATTCTGTTGCCACTCCCTTGCATCTGGCATTCAAAAATAAGCTACCACTAAAACCCAGAGACGCCTGCGTTGGCTCGGTCATGTCGTGAGAATGGATGATGGCTGGATCCCAAAGGATCTCCTCTATGGAGAACTGGTGCAAGGAAAGCGCCCTACAGGTAGACCACAGCTGCGATACAAGGACATCTGCAAGAGGGATCTGAAGGCCTTAGGAGTGGACCTCAACAGGTGGGAAACCCTGGCCTCTGAGCAGCCTGCTTGGAGGCAGGCTGTGCAGCATGGCCTTTCCCAGTTTGAAGAGACACTTGGCCGAGGCAAAGAGGCAAAGAAGGAAGGCCCACAGTCAGGGAGACAGACCAGGTACACACTACACTTGCTCCCAGTGTGGAAGGGATTGTCACTCCTGAATTGGCCTTTTCAGCCACACTAGACGCTGTGCCAGAACCACCATCCAGAGCGTGATACCATAGTCTTCCGAGACTGAAGGTTGCCAACTAAAACCCAGAGGTTCCATATGCCGGTAATCATATTGGCTTATGGCCTGTGGGGGGTTTTCCTCCATAAATTTGTCCAATAATCTGAATTAGGCTGCAATTCTATATACACTTTCCTGAAAGTTAGCCTCATTGAACACAATGGAACTTACTAGTTCTGAGTAAACTTGCATACAAACTTGTATTGTTAGACTTTGAGCTAGATAGTGCAGAATTTCACTACATCATGATTCTGCATGGAACAGCAATAAGATTTGATATGTCCAGAAGAATAATGTCAGAAGAATAACCTCAGTCAAACTTCAGAAGCTGAAGTTTAAAGGATGGGTACTGAACAAATTCCACCCTGTATTGGGCCATCCAGGAATAAATGTCTGAGAATGGTCTCTGACTTTCCCTTTAAAACCCACGGCAGAAATGCTTGCACCCAAATCTACACACAGTAAATCCCAGAGAACCCTGCAAAGCAATAGAGGCACTGCTTCTGTGGACTTGCCTCTTTCCCATCAGCAGGCCATGGCACGATCCTTAAAAATTCCTTTTTATTCCTTAAATTGCAGGCCACTTTGGGAGTTTTCCTGTGGCTGATATGTGGGGTTTAAGCATTGTTTGCTATTTGTTCTAACAAATAGCAAACAAACATACAAACAATAATAAACAAACATATATACTAAAGCAGTGGTTTCAAAACTGTGGGTTGGGACCCACTGGTGAATCGCAATTTGATTTTTGGTGGGTCGACAAAGGGTGATGGAAAGATCAGTCTCAAGCCCTGAGGTTATTCAAACATGTAGCTGCGGATTATCCTGCAAAGAGCTCAGTTCCTGCAGCATGTGTAAATATAAGGAGATGAATGTTTGAGGGTGTTTTTTTCTGGTTATTATTACTTATAAATAAAATAAAATATTATTTCTTTCTAGATTTTTTTTTTAAGTCTGGTAAACCTAGATGGGTCCCTGATAGAGTGTTGTTTAAAAAAGTGGGTCCCACTGCTAAAAAGTTTGGGAACCACTGTCCTCAACAAATACTAAACAGAACATCCTCTTTTCTTTATTGCACTTATAAAGGTGTCATTTATGTCAGTCCCCAAAAGTATCTCCCTTTCTTGTATTTCCATCAAGCACGGATTTGGTGAAGGGAATTCATCCACACAGCAGGCGATCACTTGGCCTTTTGCAAAACTATGTTGCTGGCTTGTTCTGCTGTGTAGGAGGTACGAAGCCTCTTTTTGTGCCTCAGGTCAAATTTTGCTGGCGGTTGTTGTACTGTCTGGTTGGCTGCTTTGTCATCACCAGTGAGTCAATGTAATCACGCACTGGCTGCTCTGTTTCTAACAGCAGGTGATTTGTGCTTCCAAAGGCCCAAATTTGTCTGCTTTCATGTTGTGTGGCAACACATTCCAAGAGAATAGCCATGACTCAGGCCAATAGCTCTAGCAATCTGAGCTGATAAACTGTGGGGCGGTTCACATGCACTTTTTGAGGCTGCAATCCTCTCTCCACATTTACCTGGGAGTAAGTCTCACTGAAATAAATCTGACTTATTCCTGAGGAGTTGTACATAGGATTGTGTCATAAGTGCCCTTGGCAGAGTGAGTGAACACACATGCATGTATCTCTGCCCCGTACACACAGTAAAGCCCCAATGGCATGTGCATTCATCCCAAAATGCATGCACACATTTTATATGATCCTTCTGTCTCAGAAAAGGGTGGAGGGAATGCTTTTGTCAATTGGATGAAAACATGTGCCATCTGCATAGTACGTCTTTCTGGATGCACAGCGCAAGCATGCACACAAATCCATTCTACCATTGTGCGTTCAGGATTACTGGTCCTTACAAAAATGGTCTTCAGTGACAGTCCTCCCTATTATTATGCACTACTTTATAAATCTTTTCCCTCTTTGTTTCTATAAACCAGCATTTCTTTATGATTCACAAGCTTCTGGTATCCTGATAACATGTCACCAGAAGAGGGACAGTCTTAAGATGGATGTTAGAAGGCACAGACTAGACCTTATTGAAATAAATAGGACCTTACTGAATAAAATATTAAAATGGGTAATGTGCTCCATCAATCGTGGTCTCCAGGCTGTGCCAGGCCCTGCATGTGTGTGCAACGAGATCCTCTGTCATACCCCCAGAAGAGAACCACTGGAACTAAAGGTTTCACAGCTAAAGCTAATCATCCACAGAAAGGCATCGCAGGTAGGGATATTTCTCCATAAGGAAAAAGATTCAGCAGAAATTGACTGTTCCTGGCCGCCAAAGGTTTGACAACAGCTCGGTTCAGTGCTGAGCTAAGGTATATATGGCTTACTCCAAACAATAAAAAAGATAGGAAATGCAAAACAAAGCTGTTCATTCCTTCAGTGGCCAGCCCAGTTACCTGATTCTGGACTGCAACAAAGAGGTCATAAAAAGAACAAAGTCCTAGATGTTCAGTGCAATAAAACGTAAACTGTGTGCCATGCTGAAGACTCATAGGCTGCAATCTTAGGTACACTGCCCTAAAGGATGTCCCATTAATACAACGGGGTTTACTTCTGAGTAGATATGCATAGCAACGCTATGTGTTGCTAGGTGTACCTGGCTGTCTTGTGTCCTATTCACCTGTGCTGCATGATTCAGAAGGTCGGTTTTGCTTGCTTGAATCCCCTTGTGTGATAGGAACAAATGGTCACAGGGGCAAACCCACCACTAGAGGAGAGCAATTATTGACAGGAAACCAGCATGAGAATTGACCAGAACCAATTCTGGTCACGACAGGAAACCAGCATGAGAATGACAGCGAGGACAGCAAGGACACAACCTCCCCCCCACGTGTGCAGACCAGGGACTGTTGCAGTGTGGTATCAGGCAACCGGGCTCACCACTGAAGGCAGGAATGGCTCCATTTTGCGTTTGTGCATAAAAGAGGTACTTCTGGCCAGAATCATGCCTCTACCATACATCTGGTTTGACCCTAAGGGCACAATCCTAGCCAACTTTCCAGCACCGAGGTAAGGGCAATGCAACTCCAAGGTAAGGGAACAAACATTGCCTTACCTTGAGGCCTCCGTGACTTCCCCCCCCCCCAAGCAGTCACAGCACACAGCCCACTGGCACAGTTACACCAGTGCTGAAAAGTTGGTTAGGATTGTGCCCTACCAGAAAATGAAGGGGTCGGGCTTGGCATGAAAACTGACAGATTTAAGTGCAGTCAGTACTTTAGTCAGTACTTTAGCACAAGGCAGTCAGTACTTCATCATTCCAAGTAAACACAGCTCTTTATTTGTTTGAGTTGAGTTGCTATTTCACTGTAAAACATCCTAAGTGGTCCCCAACTGCTCCTAGATGAGGCCTTGAACCTGCATGGAAACACGCTGTCAAATGAGACACTCTCTTGTTTTTTCCTAGTGATGGGTTCCTTCCTTTGTGCCTTCACAGGATAAGCAAGTCCCCTCAGGATACCATACCCGTACCATGGAACCCGTTCTATTGGAAAGAACATTTGGCTCCACACACTCCCTAGTAAAGAACCTTTTCCCACTTCACTGAGTTCAACACTTGAAAAGTTGCTCGGGTCACCCACAAAGAAGACTGAATTCCGTAGTCATCATGGCTAAAAACTTCAGATACAACCCATTGTTTTTATGCTTAATTTATTCATTGTTGTTGACTGTGATTGATTTTTTTTTAAGTGTGGTATGTTATGAGTAAACAAATAAAAACAATAAATGATTCTTGATGCGTTCAGACGATAATCTGAAGATGAAGCATGTGCAATACTTCAAACTCTAGGGGTAGTAGCTGTGATTATTTCTCCAGATGTCTGAAACAGGCCTGTCAAAAAAAAAAAAAGATTTCATATTTAATTATTGTGTCTTGTTCTCAGACAATTATTAAACTAATTGAACTAATTAAAATAACTGTTACTGTGAATATTTCACTACTCTGGGCCAGGTGCTATTTTAAAATAGCAGGAGGGTCTGGTCTAGAGGGTAGAGCCTTCGTCTGCCTGAAGATAACATCCACAAGGTTGCCAGTTCAAGGCCACTGGCACCGTGCGACCTTGGAGCAGCTGACAAGCTGAAGCCGAGCTATTCCATCTGCTCTGAGCGTGGGAGGATGGAGGCCAGAATGTGAAGCCAGATCGGATTGAAACACCTTGAATGTAGTCGTTCTTGAAAGAAAGAACCTTCTTTGAAATTGTAAAAATCCCTATTTAATAAGGGATTTAATAAAGCCTGCCTATGTAAACCACCTTGAATAAAGTCTTGAATAAAGACCAAGAAAGGCGGTATATAAATACCTGTTGTTGTTGTTATTGTTATTATTATTCTTGTTATTATTATTCTTGTTATTATTATTCTTGTTATTATTAAAATATTTAATTCATGTCTCAGTAACATAACAAAATGACATGACATAGATCAATTTGCTATGTGGACAATCATCGTCAATATTCTGCCTGAATCTCAAAATGAACAGTGAAACACTGGAATCTCTGGGCATGGTCTGAGTATACATGACACAGGGCCCAGTACAATGCAACATTGATGTAGGCACAATGCCTACATATACAATAAACATTCCCTTACCTTGAGGAGGCCTCCATGAGTCCCACCCCTCCCCCCACTGCAAGATACAATGCATGCCCGATTGGTGTGGGAAATTTGTATAGGATTGGAGACACAGTCCAATTGAAGCTGCATCAGTTTGGGTTTGGTCAGTGTCTGAATCTGAACAAAGATCCAGGACCCTGATTTCCACAAATATCCTGTTTACCCGTGGCCTCTGAGAAACCCACAATAGGAGATGAAGCCATATTCCTCTTCTACCATTGCTACCCGCAACTGAAATTCAGTGGCATATTGCCTCTGAGCCTTGACATGCCTGCAGTCGTTGTGTAGAATTTGTCTGGTCCCCTTTTAATGTCACCTGAGTCAGAGTGACATTCACTCATATCAGGCATCACTAATAAAATAATAATAATAATAATAACTTTATTTTTACCCCGCCTTTCTTCCCGAAGGGACTCAAGGCGGCTTACAACATATTAAAAACATAATTTAAAAACAAATAAAAACATATTAACACATCATAAAAAACAGCAGTCAGAATAAAAACTAGGTAAAAAGAGCATAGCGCAGCAGCAAGTCATAAAAGAATCAGAACTGTAAAAATATTAAAAGATGTTAAAAAGATGTTAAAAGGCCGAGAGGGTTTGCATCACCCAGGGTGAGAGCTCATTGCATCAACCCCATGATGAACTTCCTCCCATCCAATACCAGAACCATACAAAATAAATTACAATATATTACAGTATCATATGAACAATGTAAATGCAGTGGCATCACTAGGGTAGGTGTAACCCACACTGACTTTATTTATTTAACAGTGCAGATCATCCAACAAATCACTAGCCAACAAATAACCAGTGGCCGACTTGATGACCATTACACAACTGAATAGGAGTTGTAGTAGTAGGTCTATTTAGAGGGTAGAGCCTCCATTAGCCCAAAGGTAACATCTGAAGATCGCCAGTTCGAAGCCACTGGCAGCTCCCTGAATGGTGAGACCTTAAAGCAGCTGACAAGCTGAGCTGAGTTATTCCACCTGCTCTTTGGTGTGAGCAAAGAAGCATCTTGGCTGCCCTTCAAGTGAGAGATGAAGGAGCTGCTTGTCAACCAGCGTGGGAGGCAACTGGGGCCCAGAAGTGAGACCAGACCGTGAAAGATCCATCTGAAATGTTGTGCAGTTCTTGAAAGATTGAACCTTTCTGTTATTGTAAAAATCCCCTTGGGGGTTTAGAGATAGTTTGCCTTTGTGAACCACCTTGAATAAAGTCAGAGGAGTAATCCAATGACCAGAAAGGCGATATATAAATATTTTTATTAATATTATTATTATTAATATTAACTGATACGTGGAAATGAGAGTTGATTCATACTAACACCTTATTGGTTCCCTGCTGTGTCATAACAACATCTCATTGGCTCTCAGACCAGTCTCACTGGTCAGTTTTGAGTTAAGAAAATCCACTTTTTTTTTACTTAAGGTAGTTGTGCTTTCCTTTTCGGGTTATTTGTCCATAATGTTTGATAGAATACAGATATTTCAACATGGTTTGTTTCATTGTTTCATTGTATTCAGTATTTAATTACACATCAAATGATATATAACATGATGGTATTATTCAAAAATACTGAGATTTTCACAATTTTGGCTGGTAGTAGCGTCACCCCCACCCCCGAGTACATCACCTGGTGCAGTTTGCACCCCCCTCCCAACTGACACCACTGACCTGAGCTTCTGGGCATCACCATACCATGCGGCAGGAAACCCTGCTGCAAATAACTAGTACTTTTCCCTACCCTAGATTACTCATGCTGTTCCAGATATTTGTCCTCTTATTTGCGATCATGAGTCATCACAGTTGATGATGAGAAGAGTCATCCCAGCTGGTGAACAGAGCAGAGGATGACCCCCAGCCTTCAGTGAAAGTGGAGTGCCGTCAGATAAAGCATGGAGACAAATGCAGCCAGAAAGAAACTAGACTGTGAAGGATTCCACCTGGAATGAAGGCATTCTATGAAAGATTAGAAGTTGTAATTGTTAAAATCCATAAGTGGGGATTTAGAAAGTCTGCCTATATAAACCATCTTAGATTAAGGTTGGAAGAGAAATCCAATGACAAGAATAATATTGGTATTGTTATCATCATCATCTAAATACTACTTTATGTTAAAGTAGTACTTTATGCACCTGTGAAGGGAGGTTTGAATGCCCTCCCCCACATGATTAGGACAAATGACAAGGTGCACCAGGAGGGGCAGTGGAATATACCTGTGCATATCTTTAATTATGTGTGGGAATGCTAGCTTGGACACTATCGTCCAAACCAACCCAGTTTTCCTTGTATGTGTTTTGTGGTCTTTTTACAAAATGCAGCCACAGAGACTGCAATCTAAAGTGAAATACATGAGGGGGGAGATTCCCCATGTGCCTGTACATCATGCTGCCTTTTCCCCTATGGAGGCCCATTTATTTTCCCCTTCAGGGTGAACAGCAGCTGGGGGGGTGCAATTTTTAATGGAAAGACTGCTGAAAAAGAAATGATTTAGAAGCCCCTCCTGCCACATGTACATGCAGGTTGTCCACTTGAGAATTTAACCCTTGTGGCTGCCTTCTCTAAAAATAAAAAATGTCAGGGACAAACTAGATGGAGCTGAACATTGTGTGTCATTTCTAGTAGCTTAAGATGGAAATAGGCTTTTGTTTTTGCAGCCTAATGGCAAAATATTGGCTCTCAATTCTTGCGGCATCCCTTCCTGAAACCTCTGCAATGATTGGGGCCATATATGGAGATTGAAATCCAAATCTGTGTTGTAGCCTCCACATTCCATTTTGCTAACAATGCTTTTTTAAAAAAGAATGATCATTTCACACAAAAGAATTTTTCAGAGGTGTGATCATTTTATAGTGTACACTGCACCCATGATGGATTTGAAAGAGACAGAGAGATTTGAAAGTTTAGGGAGAAGAATGGGAGAAAATGTAGTTCTGCAGCTCTCTTACAATTTTGGAAATTGCAATTTGACAGCAATCAGGTGGCTGACCACATAAACTTATTCTTCATCCCAAGTCTGCCTCAGGGGTTGTCTATTAGTTGGCAGCTTGCTTTGATCAAACATTCATTGGGATATGAGATATATTTTCAGCTTCATACTAGTGCAGGACAAAAATATTTGAATCTTAAAAGTAATTTACAATGTTCTAGTTTCTCTGTTAATGGGACTCTGTTTCTCTGTTTGGTGGGACTATCCTCCCACCAAATATATCTACTGAGGGGCTAGACTATAATTCAGTGGTCAAGTTGGGTGGAATGATTCCTTTGGGTAACAGAAGAGAGTGAGAATTCTGCTGCTTTGGGGAGACAGTGCATAATGCTCCTGATAGGAGGGATGGAGCTGAGAGTACATGCAGCCCAGCAACTTCAATGGCAACAAGAAGAGATGGGTAGCTAGGAGGACACTAAAGTTGGGGACGAGGAAAAGAGTGAGTTAGTATCATTCACTAACTAGAGGAAGACAGGGAGCATTCAGGACTGTGCCATCCCACCCCAATTCATTTGGATACTTAATACCATTAAGAGAGAGTGGGTGTCAATGGGCAATTTTCACAATGGAGAGAGGTGAAAAGCGGTGTGCCCCAAGGATCTGTCCTGGGACCGGTGCTTTTCAACCTCTTCATAAATGACCTGGAGACAGGGGTCAGCAGTGAGGTGGCTAAGGTTGCAGACGACACCAAACTTTTCCGAGTGGTGAAGACCAGAAGGGATTGTGAGAGCTCCAGAAGGATCTCTCCAGACTGGCAGAATGGGCAGCAAAATGGCAGATGCGCTTCAATGTCAGTAAGTGTAAAGTCATGCACATTGGGGCAAAAAATCAAAACTTCACATATAGGCTGATGGGTTCTGAGCTGTCTGTGACAGATCAGGAGAGAGATCTTGGGGTGGTGGTGGACAGGTCGATGAAAGTGTCGACCCAATGTGCGGCGGCAGTGAAGAAGGCCAATTCTATGCTTGGGATCATTAGGAAGGGTATTGAGAACAAAATGGCTAGTATTATAATGCCGTTGTACAAATCTCTGGTAAGGCCACACCTGGAGTATTGTGTCCAGTTCTGGTCGCCGCATCTCAAAAAAGACATAGTGGAAATGGAAAAGGTGCAAAAGAGAGCGACTAAGATGATTACGGGGCTGGGGCACCTTCCTTATGAGGAAAGGCTACGGCGTTTGGGCCTCTTCAGCCTAGAAAAGATGCCCCTGAGGGGGGACATGATTGAGACATACAAAATTATGCAGGGAATGGACCGAGTGGATAGGGAGATGCTCTTTACACTCTCACATAATACCAGAACCAGGGGACATCCACTAAAATTGAGTGTTGGGCGGGTTAGGACAGACAAAAGAAAATATTTCTTTACTCAGCGTGTGGTCGGTCTGTGGAACTCCTTGCCACAGGATGTGGTGCTGGCGTCTAGCCTAGACGCCTTTAAAAGGGGATTGGACGAGTTTCTGGAGGAAAAATCCATTATGGGGTACAAGCCATGATGTGTATGCGCAACCTCCTGATTTTAGAAATGGGTTAAGTCAGAATGCCAGATGTAGGGGAGGGCACCAGGATGAGGTCCCTTGTTATCTGGTGTGCTCCCTGGGGCATTTGGTGGGCCGCTGTGAGATACAGGAAGCTGGACTAGATGGGCCTATGGCCTGATCCAGTGGGGCTGTTCTTATGTTCTTATGTACCATCTTCCTCCTTATCTTCTCCCTGCAAATACTGAGAAGTCCCACTTCTCTCCCTCCTGTCTTCTTTAAGAACATAAGAACAGCCCCACTAGATCAGGCCATAGGCCCATCTAGTCCAGCTTCCTGTATCTCACAGCGGCCCACCAAATGCCCCAGGGAGCACACCAGATAACAAGAGACCTCATCCTGGTGCCCTCCCTTGCATCTGGCCTTCTGACATAGCCCATTTCTAAAATCAGGAGGTTGCACGTACACATCATGGCTTGTAACCCATAATGGATTTTTCCTCCAGAAACTTGTCCAATTCCCTTTTAAAGGCATCCTTTAATCCTTTAATTTTAAGTGTGCATTCTTTGCTGCACACTTAAAAGAAAAAATCATGGCAGCAATTCCTAAGCCCCAGCACTAAGCTCCGACAGTGGCACTGGATATCACAAATGTACTATAAGACACACCCGCAGCACCTGGAGAGGAGAGGCCACCTGAGCTGGGCCAGTGCCAGTTGACACTGAGCCTTAGTGCCCAATGGAGGGCCAGCTTCAGGGAGGGGGGAGGCGGGGAGTGGGAGGAATGGGGAGGGGGTGGGACCGGCAGACCTCTGCTCCACCATATCCTATCCTCTGTGTCAGACTCTCAGTCCAGCAAAATAGCCGGAGCAGACTTGAGAAGCCCCACTGCAGGGCCTGAAGCTTTCCTGGGGAAGGGGACAACACACCCCTTCCCCTGAAGAGACCTCCAGTGGTGCCACTGGATGCAGCGGTAGCCGTTTTGGTGCCACTGCACCCAGTGGAGCCACTGGCTTCAGGACTGGGTTGTTAACCACCAGAAACTTTCTTGTAATCAGGGAAAAATCAAGGAGCAAGTACAAAAAAGTTGTGTTGGGTGATCACATTTTAGATGATTTTTTCTCACTGGATCTTAGAAGTGCTGTTATTTGCCCCAAATCTAAGAGGTAAAGAATTAAATGTGTACATGGATTACCCATTTAATTCCATGTCAAGGAATGCTTTGTATACAGAATGTGATTGTTAATGCATAGCATTTTCTGTTTGCATATAGGGCCATTTGTGCACTGGAGATCAACAGCATTTCTGTTTCACTTAATATGGTTTTAATAGCGAGGCTCTTGGGGCAGTGACCTTTCTTCGGATTCTTTGTGAAGGATCTTGCACATAGATAGTGCAATGACAATGACGATGACGATGATGAGAAGATAAACAGTATTTAAAGACCATGGAGCAATCAATCACAGGGGCTTCCCACTCTTACCTAGAAGTGGAAATGCCTATATATATGCAGTGTATTGCATCTCATTGATAAGAACAGGATGTACTTTCACACATGGCTTTAAATCTTCCCAGCATCCAAAACACATAGGAGTGAACTACATGTTCAGATGAAGCCTTTACTTCCCAAATTTGTTTTAGTCATTCCCATAACTGGACAAAAAAAAGTGAGCTATGCAATTTTCTCCAGAATTTCCAAAACATTATATGGGGGTCCTGTACCCACATGGACTTACCTGTAAATTTTGTGGCGGTAGCTCTGTGTGTACACACCCCTTTGCGTAGTCAGAGCCATCCTCAACAGAGAAGTCCACTATACAGTGGACTCACCTATGTGTCTGATCAAACTCAGCCTTTGGATTGATCACGTTCTTCAATATTTTACAATGTCATCACATCATTTTCATCTAACATTTGTAACATATACAAATGTATGAGTGTAAACATGACTGGCAAGGGAGCTTCATGGGGATATTTTCCTTGAGGTTTTATGAACTGGACCAAAATTAATGGATCTGCACAACTTTCAATGGTGGGGGGGGGGAAACGGCATCAGGGTGGCAGCATCTAGCACATTCAAAATGAAAGCTGCTAAATGCAGTGATTAAACAACACATTTTTGTTTACAGTTGTTCAGCTGCAGAGTGCATTAAATTACAAAGTAGAAATATTAACATGCAACATCTAGGATTCATTAACATATTCCTAACATTTGAACAAGATGGTGGATCTAAAAAAAATTACAAAGTAATAAAATAAAGCTAGGCAGATATAAGGCGGGTTAAAAGAAAGTGCTGCTTAACTTTATAAAGATGACACAAAAAGCAGCTAACAAGAAAATTCAGCTTTGGACATAATCCAAAGAAATTAAATCCATGTTCCTATCACACAGCCACCAAATACTGGAGATTGGCAGAAAAACATCTATTTTATAAATAATAGACCAGCGGACATCAGTAGATGAATAAAGGGGGGGGGGCATATAGAATCTCAAACCTTTTTCCAAAATGGTGCTAATGCTTCTCTGAAACTTAATTTTATAATTTACTGGCAGTCAAGATGGCAGGAAATAAAATAATTTGCTATATTCTGCACAACAAACCCCCACTTTTCCTGGGAAGAGTAATTATCCCTTTAAAAAAAAAAAACAAACGACATCTCATATTAAGCTAAAGTCTCATCAAGAAGAGAAAGAGTGCCTCATTACATGTAATTACCAGGGAATTAGAAACATCATTTAACTAAATGAGCGAATAATGCTCAGGATATTGAAGAAACTTGCCTGCACTTCTGCAGAGCACTCTAAGTCCCATTACAAAAATTGCACCTCTTTAATGGAATAATTTTAGGCCTTGTCTGTCTTGCTTTAAAAATAAAGAGCCTCCGAGAGGCAGAAAGAGCCTGAAACTACCATAAACAACTGTTGAAAAGAGCTGCTGAGTAGGAGCAGTCTCTACTGGATACCATGATTTAAAATTACTCATAATCTAACATAATCATGAAAATTAAACCTTAGGACTTGGGAGGGGGGAAAAGTATTACCACGCTTTTTTATTTTTTTCCTCTCTCTTTTGGTACGTACTTACTCAAGGCTACAGTGTGTTTGTGGTTCTCTATTGCAGATCACAAGGAAAAGATGTTGAGGTTAAAAGTAAATCTTTGAGATTCTCTTGAAACAGAGGCGGTTGCATGACAAGCGCATGGAAAAGCAAGATGGGTGCATAACCCAAGGGAACTTGTTGCAGCCATCTCGCACGCAGTATTTTTCAAAACATTTAACTTCCACTGTTGCTTTTATGGCATAGCTAATTGGGCCTGCCAACTTCTGAAAATCCCAAAGGATATTTGGGGGTGGGGGGGCTGTTTTACATACTATGGCTGAAAGGGAGAGCAACAAACCTAAAAGCAATAAAAGCTTTTTTAAAAATAGCTTTTATAGCTAAAAGCTATACAAATATTTTTAAATGGATCTTGAACTTAACTTGAATTGAAATGAGATCTTGAGCAAGTTTTCCAACCAGGTTGCTAGGAAAGGGGTCAAACTAAATCCTTTTATTGAGCCCCATTGCACACCTACCTGCTCCTTGATGGCATGCTGGTTGCAACCTGTGCCACTGATACTGAAGGTTAAGAGATCACCCTAGCCAGGTGGGTCCTCAAATGGCCATGGTCCCTTCTCCAGTGCCCAATCTGGCCAGTACCTCATTCCACCCCTGCATCCAATGCTTTTCAAGTTATGTTCTATTCCTCATCACGGACTTCTGAATACTCTATGCCAGTGGTACTCAAACTTTTCCGGCCAGTGGCTCCCTTGACCCCCGTGGCAGTTGGCCATGACTCCCCATCATGTTCCTGAGGGCTGGAAGTGACATCATTAAACAGGAAGTGGCCAGAAATATTAACTATATTAAATATATTAAATATAATATTATAATATTGTATTTATTACAATATTAAATACATATTAACTATATTAATATTAATTATATTGATCATATCATTAATGCAGATCTTAAAAATATATTAATACACAGCAATATACATGCTTTATAAATGATCAGCTGCTGATCACTATTGGAGACAGGATGCTGGAGTAGGTAGATTTTGTCTGGTCCAGGAGGACTCATTTTTTTAAACTTTGTAAGCATACCAATAGAATTGTTTTATCAAATGAACTTTGTGAACAACCAGTCTGACCAACATTACACACACACACCCCTGTGGACCCCAATCCAACTAGTCATTTCTTCCATTCTCCTTGGATAGGATTGAACTCTTTATTAATTTAATGAAATTAAATTTTTCCAGCAGCTGAAAAACAAAAAATAGACCATGAAAATATATCAGAGCTGATAAGGGTTTGCTTAGGAAGCTGATTTGTCTCCTGTACTAGGAGATGCACAGCTCAAGCCTAGCTAGGCATGTCTACTCAGAAGTAAGTCCCATTAGAGTCAATGGGGCTTACTCCCAGGAAAGTGTGGATAGGATTGGGCTGGCAATCACTTCATCAAAGGCTGATAAGTATTCCCTTCAAATAGCAAGATTCATGACTTTAAAAATACAGCCTTTCCTCTTCAGTCAAACAACAAGATTAATAAATCACTTTAAAAACAGTACCTTTTTTCTGCTCCTGGCCAAGTAAAGTGTGTGCTTGTCTCTCTCTCTCCCCCCCCCCTTTGCCAACTGCATGGAAGCAACTTTAAGACCCCTGGTGACTGGTAAAATAGGAAGCGTTTTATTTGGGGAGGGGGAGGAAAGCGGGAAGGTTTGGAGATTGAAAGGGGGGAGTGGAAGAGGGAGGGGATTGAAAAGAGAGATTTCACTTTGATGAGAAGCGATCCCAGGATGGGAACTAGGAACCAAGCAGAGAAGGATCAGCGAGGGTTAAGGACTGCAAGCTGAGCATACTCAGAAGAGGGCAGGGCAGCAGCAGCCACTCTTGCAGCTGAGCAACTCCTGTTTCTTCTACTTAAAAAAAAACACAGAAGGCGGGCTCGTATTCTGCCCAGGGGTGTGACTGTATCGCTGCAAGAGGACATCCGGCACCTCCCCTTTGAGTTCCTGGCGCTGCCCTAAAGAGCCACGCCTCACAGTTTGAATAACACTGCTCTATGCTGAGAGAAGGTAGGAAAGTATAAAACTACCTGGTATCATAGAGGCAAACGAGGCAGCAAACAACAGGCACTTTCTGGCTCAGATTTCACAAAAGCATTGAAAGAGTAAACAAACTAGAAAACCCTAGTAGATCTAAAACATTCCAACCCTTTTCGAACACGGCTTTCAAACAAGCTCCTGGTTTCGTGACAGGAGCACTACCAAGTGGCCACCCAAACCAGTTACGTCCATACTCTCGTCACCCAAGGAACCTTTCCACCCAAGCTGACCCTTCTTCCAGCATATACCCCTCCCTCCCAAGCTATGTTCCCTCCTGTGCAGCACCCCATGCAGGAAAATGCATGCTTGGAATCCCAAGGGAGGGCAGGAGCTGATTTAGAGAAGACAGGCTGTGATGAAAGGGTTAAATCATACCCATCACACTGAATTTTCAGGGTTGACTTAGTAAAGAGTCAGTTAAAATTGCAATGTTATGGAACTACTTGTGAATGTCATTCCTATCAGCCAGCGGGTGCCTTCTGCAAATTTAATCATATTGCACAACTATCCTTAGGCTGAGATCCCAGAACAGTTATTTCAAAGCAAATTCAGTAAAGGGACTCACTCTTTCGGAATACAGGAGACACAGGTGCCTTTGCGTGATTTTCACCCCTTTTTCTAAGCACCCCCACCCCAGCCTCAACTCCCCTTCCAGAGGATCCCCTGGCCTTCTGGGAATCTGAATCAGGAATCAAGCTTGCTAGGACACGGGAGAGGGGCAAGGCAATTCCCATGCCTGAGTTTCCTTCAGCTTGCACATTTCTGGATGCAGTCCATCAGCCTCTAACTAGATTGTCCCATTAAAAAGCTTTATTGTGTTTGTATATTTCAACATAGCTAGTAGAAAATATATGAAAACATGCACTGAACAGAGGAAGAAGATAAAAGAGAAATGCAGAAAGCATTATGTGCTACAAGGGGACACTAAAAGATGAGACTGAATTAAATGTATCTATGGAAAAATGTTTTAGCATAATAGCTTCTCAGGATTACAGAAAAAGTGTATGACACCTTCACTTTCATTGTATTGTTTAACAGAGACAGGTACCAAATCAAGGCAAAAATCAAATATCTCTTTTTATAGTCTTGTGTCTCTTACAGGTTATTCCCTTAACTTCTTAGACCCAGTAGGTGAAAAGCATTTTCAAAAGATTTTATTTTATTTTTTTCCTTTTAAAAATCTCACTTATTTCTAACCCCATTACCTGCTTAATTAAGTTTTGGGTATTTAAAATTGCTAATCACATCTTTGGGGAGATTGTACATTTTAATCACAATTATATAATGAATATTTTATGATATATATCTTTTGCGTATAATTAGGAATAAAAATTTAATCCCAAAAAGATGTTTAATTTATACTTCTTTGGGGTTGATTAAGGACATTGGGGGCTAGGGGGAAAATGATTTAACTGTGGCCAACTGAAAAAAAAACTTCAAGCACACTCTTGTTTCTAAAACTAAGAATTCTAGTTTTAAACAAATTAAGATTTTGGCTTGCATGCTAATTTTCTCTTCTCTTAACCAGAGGCATGAGGTACACAAGTCATACACACGGGGATGATTTCTGTCAAACACCCCTTAATTCTGCAGTCTTCTGTGCCCTTTGCGGTCATATGGGAGGGGAAATCCCCAGAGCAGATTTTCAGAGGAGCTTTCTTCCTTACATAGGCTACAAGCCATTGAATTCGAGCAGACTAGAGCCTTTGATCAGATAAATGCTTGTTTGATTGTGTACTGTCTAGGTTCTTGTATTGCAGTTTATAGCTTGAGGTGTAGTAAGAACTTCTGTTCTCTGTCAGAGTTTCAAATTCATGTTTTTGTTATTAACCATAAAGGGTAGAATAAATTTTCAAAATCTGTTTTAACGTCTACGTATACAGACCAGTTCACATATCATAATACTGGCCTACACACATTTATTGTGTGCATAGCCACCTTCTATGTTGCTTCAAGCAGCTTCCTCCAGAGGAAGCCAACTTGAATCAGCATATAAGATGGCTGTGCCTTACCCCCAAAACTAGAGTCAATTGGGTAAACCCAATGCCACTTTTGGATTCAGTTCCCCAAATATGTCCTAAAGTATTCAAGCATCCTTGGCAGCTAAAAAAAACTTTTGTAGACTGCATAGTCTACTTGATGACCCACAATTGAATGTGAAAACTGAGTCCACTGAAAACCGTTCATGTTCACTGTAGGCTGAGGTGATAGGGCAGTCCTGTCTGGGTATTCCACCTGCAGTGGCTCATTCACCCAGCTAAGATGTTGCATGATACTGCGGTGATGTCTGTGTGTGAACCAACCTAAAATGGGAGCAACCATTCCATATCACCAGAAGGTATGATGGTTGGCAAACTCCTACCATTAAACAAAAAGAACAATGCTCCGAGTTTCATTGTAAGGTGATGTCTTTATGGAGGAACACAATAAAGACCCATACAGATTTGGTTTGTGATACAATTTAAGAACCATAGAGAAATATTTTCTTTGCTGGCGCACACTTGCCACAGGATACACCGTTCTAAAACAGGCATAGGGCCCAATCCGATCCAACTTTCCAGCACTGGTGTAGCCACAATGCAGTCCCAAGATATGGAAACAAATGTTCCCTTACCTTGAGGAGGCCTCTGTGATTGCCTCCCCACCACAGGGTGCAGCACACACCCCATTGGCACAGCAGTACCGGCACTGGAAAATTGGATAGGATTGGGCCAATACTCTCCTATATGACAAATAAAAGCTTTTCCAAAGATATTACCTACTGGGTTTTTTAAACAGTTGCATGAAAAATATTGTACTTAAATTACCTCTGAAACGCACCCCTGAAATAAGGGGTGACTTTACAGTATCTGAAAGACACCTTCTGATGTCAGATACTGAAAGTATCTGAAAGACACCTTCTGAATATGGAAGAACACTTTTTAATCCAATACAATATATAGTCTTTATTTCTTATTAATGTATTATGGCATCATAATAAAAGAGGGAAAGCTAAACAATTTTATCACATTAAGTGTATTATGTATAAATTAAAAAGCAGGGTAAAGTCAGATCTCTTTTTTTAAATCATGAAGTCACCATATCCAAAGTTGCTAAGGGATGTGACCGCTTAAGAGCATAATTTATCTACACCATCAGATTTGACCTTTAATAATAGGTTGATCATGTTTCTAATAAGATGTTAGACTGCCTCTTTCCCAGGTTTCTTTTCCCCCTTCAAAGATAGTGTGTATATTACTCAAATACATGTCTATTCATTTAAAAGAACTTGTTTTTAATAATATGAGCAAGTAAACTGAAAATGTTGGTGGGAAATTGTCAGGCTTGTTTTTAAAATGAGATAATAGGATTGCCTAAGTCTTAAATAGAAAGCCAAGACTAGACATTTTATTGGGAAAATGAATGTGGATATGGTAAAATCTGTCTAGAAGTTTATTCAATGTTATATTTGAATTAAACACTTTTATAAAATCCCTTATTTGACACCTCTAAGAGGAAAACTTGCATAGAAACTATTTTGCTTCATAAACCACTTCATGAATATTTTTACGCTGAAAAGCAGTATATAAATCTTAACAATAATAGATTGCAACATGACAATTTGGCATTGCTGGTCACATTCATACATTATGGATTCATTTCTCTTTTGGGCTTATGAAAACAGATTTTTTGGAATAATCAAGTTTATGGTGGTTATAATATCCCATCTAACAATCTGTTGGGGATCTCTAATAGTATTGCAGAAGATGATCTGAATCAGTCACTTATCCGTTGCAGGAAAAATATCAATTACTTCATATTGGAAATCTCCAGTATTTCCACCAGTAAGAGACTAGTATAAATACAGCTGAAGATGGCACTTCTAACCATACTGATTTCAAAAGACATTGAAAAATGAATGCCATTTATAGCATATTAGAACAGAAAAAATCAGGATATACAAACATTACGCATTATTTTTTGTTCTTATATATAATAAGATTGTATAGTTCAGTCTTATTCTCTCTTTAATAGTTCTAATCATTTTTTAAGAATTAATATTACCACAGGGTCCGAGTCCAGCTCCCAAATATTCTCATATCAGATTTAGATTATCTGTTTCAAAAAATTATCCTTCTTCTCTCAAAGCCTTGGTGGCTACATTACAGCACCACAGCTATAAAGGACATCCAATGAATATCTATCCCAAAACCTGAAAGCTTTAAGATAAAACATGGGAATGACTCTTTGACTGTATTGCAGAAATTGTGCCTGCATTGTGCCTGCCTAATGCAATGGACAGGAAGAAGCATGGGAGCTGTGGGAGAAGCTAGCCAGTCAATTTACAGGGCAAAGGCGGTCACAACAAAGACAAAACCACTGCTGCAGTAGAGAACTGTTAACAGTAAGTAACGTGCAACGCAAGCCTAACCTACTCTGGAGCAGGCAGGCAAGCAGGCCTGCGCTGCATCCAAGGCAGGATTGGGGCTGAAAGTAGCTCAGCCCAGGGCAAGGGGAATCACTTTCCCTTACCCAGTTAAAGCGGCAGCAGCCCCAATGGGGCTACTTGGAACTGCACCACTAACAGGTAGTGCAAATCCGAGCAGCCCGGGACTGCCCCAGGCTCTCTGGAAACGGATCCTGGTCCCACCAGATCCATAACTACCAGATCCAGGCCCCACCTCCCACTCCCCGTCCGCCCTCTCCCCGCACTGAAGCATGGGATACTATACTTACCTGCCTGTAAGCATTTGAGTCCTTGGGAAGTATAGTCCTGCCTAAGTGTTTTCAAAAATATCTATGCAACAAGCATGTTACAAAATAAACCTTTATTTAAATATACAACTTTCAGAGATTTCTAAGAATCTGGGCCTGTTATCTATAGTTCAAGTCAGAGGATGGCACAAATCCTGAAAAATACAACCATGTATCACTAGTTTTGCAGCCTGTGATAATACTCATGCATTGACCAAGACATTCACATTGTAAAGTGCTGGAGCTCACATTTTGGGGCACAGATGCCACTTGGCGTCTAATACCATCACATCATAATCTTCTTTTGAGAGGCATCTTGTGACTTTTTTACCCCTGCACACAGACAAGGATGATGGATGAGTCTATTAGGATGATGGCTATGACTCCATGTTTCTATGGAAGGCCTTCAACCATTCAGCAAGAGGCAATGAGTTAAAGAGCTTTTTAGAACTCAATTACACTGATCAGGAGTCTGTATATCCTCTTTGTTCAGCCATTTCTCATGCGGGAGAAAGAAAGCTCATTGCGTATGATTTCTTCTGGCTCCCCAAACCTTTGCCTTTATCTATATTTCTAGAGGAGAGCTAATAAAAGGAAGATTAATTGCCTCTATAAGAAGAAATGCCTATATCTTTACTGCAGATATTCCTGTCTCGGTCACTAACACAGCTGTTGCCCTGTCCAGCTCTCCATCATTCTGCATCATGTCTTGCTGGATTGCCCATTTGCTTATCACCATCACCACCGTACTCCCAGCCATAGCCTGTAAATAGTGGACTTATTTTGGAAGCCAGCTAAGAGAAAAACCTGGCTGCTGAAATCTCACTCAGTTGCTCTGGCAACTGAGTAGTTTTGTGTCTTGGGATTTGATATATAGATACAAAATCAATGCCCACTCCACATTTTGCTATAATTTGTAGTACTGTTTGCAAGGTCCCTGCCATTTGGGTTTTAGAGAGGTCTGCTTTGTTATCTAAGCTCCTTTAAATTCTTCTCATATATCCAGCTTCACCTCCTTTCTTTCCCAGTTTGAATTTCATTCCTCTCTCCTCATTCACTCCTGTTTAGCCACCTTTTTATGCCGCAAGTGTTTCAAGGTATAAATGATCTGAGTAAGTCATTTATATTAGTATACCAAAATCCTAACAGTACCAGTGCTACAGTATGTTCAGAGATTGTCAAAGTTTTACAGTCATTTTCTAAGGCTGTGGATTGTAGCAATAGTGAATGGCTAGAGAAATAGGATGCAATACTTTTCATATTAATCATCAGAGAATCAAATGGAGACTTATTCTTGGTGATATGATTTTTTATTTTTTTTTAATTCTGGGAGTACAACAGTAGCACACTTTCTATTCATGAAACTGGAGGGTGCCTACACATATATTGGCATAGCAGCAAAGCTAAGTGGCGATTCAGTCCCATAAGAGAGAACTACAAGATGTTAAGGTAATCCATATGCTTTGAGCAGGAGAGGCTGAGAATGCAATTATCTTTCTTTTAAATCTGGTCCAGCATGACCAAAAAAAAAAAAAACACATACAGCTTATGCAATAGTCACAAACAGCACAGCAGACAAAGGGAATGCCAACATTGGCAACTGGTACCATCAGGAACAGGGTATGTAAGAAGCTGGCAGAGGCCCACTCCTCCTCCTAAAAGGAGAAGAGTGAGCAATTTCTAACAGATAATTGAACTATCCCACCCCCAAGCAAAATTCCTCTACCTTGCTAATTCGAGAACAGCAGTCTATAAGAACTACCAAACCACAAAGGACACTAGAGACAACTGGTGCCTGATACCTGATCCCTAGCCTGGCCAAGAGACTCTCAAAAGATTTCTAGAAATGTGGTTAATGATTCATTTCCAGGGAAATGGTTGGCAACAAGGGCAGAAACCAATATTCACTGGATAGCATCCATCCTCTCTTCTGCCCAAGGAAGAGTCCCAACCACAGGAGCTCTCCAACTGATAGATGCTGCCCGATCACTGTGACTGCACTGCCAAGACAAATTACAGCAGCATTATTTGTGGAGTTAACCTCATAAAAGCAACTCCATATTTTGGTCCCATTTACCTGACAAAGTTTAAGGGAGTCCTAAAGACACCAAAATAAGGGTTCACACTGTAGGTTCCCATGCATATTCAACTAGGCTATTGATATTGTGCAGTTGCAACACAAAAGCATGGACTCTGGAGTGAAGACACTGAGGATCCAGTCCTATCCAAGTTTCCAGTGCCAATACAGTCATGCTAAGGGGGCATGTTAAGGGGACATGCGCTGCTTCCTGTGGTTTTGAGGGGACAGTCACGGAGGCCTCCTCAAGGTAAGGGAATGTCTGTTGCATTGCAGCTGCATCAGTACTGGAAAGTTGGATTGGGCCCTAAGTTAAGAAATTGGAGATTCTCAGAAATACTAACCCTTAATGATTGCAAAGACAGACTTGAAATACATGAACACTAACTGGGGAGCTTTTAAAGCTCAAGAGGAGAATGAGCAGGAATGGCAGTGGGCATGATAACAACATCTCCATAGTCCTTTGTTTCTCACTGTGGCTAAGAAAGCAACACGTTACGCAGAATATACAGACTACAAAATTTGAATCTGGATGATGCAGAATTGCATGAAAGTAAGGGGTATGTACATTATTTACAGCCCTGGACAAGGTTAACCTCTTCCTCCCCCTCACAAAAAGTCTCATACTATTCCTGCTAAGTAAGCTCTCCTACTTGGCTGCCAGTAGAGACACTTGCATAGAAAAAAACTGAATTAAGTAGGCAGCAAGATGACCACAATCAAAACTTTCTGTATGACGCACACTTAAATTTTTTGTGCCTGCTTTCTCCAGAATCAAGAAAAAGGTCAGAATAACTCCAATCATCCACAACTAAACTATCTGACAGACCAAGACCAAAGATGAGAACTCTTCTAACCTCCAGGCAGCTGATTACAGATTTCTTGGAGTTCAGGCCCCAAAGAAGTGCTGTGCCCTCCATCTTCTTAGTAACCGTATACCACTGTTTTGTGATGGAGTGTTTTTTCCCCTGTTCCAGAGCCTCATATTATTCATCTGTTGCTATATTTCATAAGACAGAGGCTAGTGCAATTTTGAACTTAAAAACAAGGTTCACAAGGTTCAGCCTTAGTTAAGGGTTTCCCAAACTTTGGGTCATGAGTCCATCCCAGGTGGATCGCGACCTGGCCCTCTCACTTGCCCTAGTTTCTGTTTGGCAAACCATTCCAGAGATGTGAGGAGGCCCCAGAGGCCTCTTCTGGGTTGCACTGGGCCAGTGATCCACTCAACAAGACTCTGCAGGCCTCTGAATTGGAAGCAGTTTTCAGAGGTTTCTGCAGGCCATTCTGAGGCCTGCAGAGTGGGTTGCTGGTGCAGTGCAGCCTGGAAGAGGCCTCTGTGGCCTCCTCCGGCACCACCAGGATCACTGACCAGACGAGGTGGGTCATAGGATGGGAAAGTTTGAGAACCGCTACCTTAGCTGGTTGTACAAATTTTAACAGCAATCAAAAACCAAGTATCACAAAGCTAATTACACTGAGAAGCATAACTGTGAAGTCGCAGATAAGCAGTACACACTTCTCCAATTCTTAAAATTAAGCCTGTAGACAGGGGCAGCCAATCCATGAGGCTAACTGAACCAGTCGCCTCAGCCAGCAGATCAACACAGTGGTGCACACCTCTGTATCATACCCACTTGCTTTCACAGGGAGAAGCAGAGGCTGTTACATCGCCTAGAAAGGGCAACAGCAGCATTTGGCACACTGCCTCAGGTGGTCTTGAGCCAGCCCTGCCTGTAGACCAAATCTAGGTCTGCCTGAGGTTGCCAAGATGTCTCTTTCTTCACCATACAATTGAGAACGTGGTTCATTATAGATCAGGGGTGCCCAAACCCCGGCCCAGGGGCCGCTTGTGGCCCTCAAGGTCTCTCAAAGCGGCCATTAGGGAGCCCCCAGTCTCCAATGAGCCTCTGGCCCTCCGGAGATTTGTTGGAGCCCACACAGGCCCGATGCAACTGCTCTCAGTGTGAGGGCGACTGTTTGACCTCTTGCGTGAGCTGTGGGATGAGGGCTCCCTCCACTGCTTGTTGTTTCATGTCTGTGATACAGTAGCAGTAGCAAAGGAAAGGCCAGCCTTGCTTTATGCAAGGCCTTTTGTAGGTCTTGAGCTATTGCAAGACTTTCATTCATTCATATAAGTTCATGTTTAATATATTCATTTATGTAAACTTATGTAAATATATTCAAATTTTAAATGTAAATTAATTCTTTTCCTTCCCCCCCCCCGGCCTCCAACACAGTGTCAGAGAGACGATGTGGCCCTCCTGCCAAAAACTTTGGACACCCCTGTTATAGATTATACCCAACAGTATAGTAACCTTAAATGAAAAAGTGCTCCCATCAATGTAACCAAGGCTGAAAGCATAAAAAACACAGCTATCAAATGTAGTATTCATTTTTTGGAAAGATTTATTTAACAATTATTTATTCAATAAATCTGTACAAAAAGTCCAGCTACAAAATGTAATATTTTAAAGGAACAAAGTGGTTAACGTCAAAATGTACTGTTCAGGATAAAACAATCACTGATTCTTGGATATGCAAAAACTAAAATGAGAGAGTACACAGAACATTTATACAAACACTAGTTTAAGTTAAATCCATGGATTGAATCTGCTTTCAATAATGCTTCATTTCAACTAATCTTGCCAAGTGAAGGTGGAAGAGTCTTTGTTTCTCACAGAAGAAAATGTTGCTGAAGCATTCTTATCAGAAGTTAAGTAGACCTGAAATAAATAACTTTGTTTCATCCATTTGAATTTTCATAACATTTCAAGTGATCTTTCAACCAAATGTCCAAAGTAACAGACCTTTTTTAATCACAGACTCATCATTTCCTTGCCTTTTCAAACCTCTTGTTAAACAGCATCATCATAATTTGAAATATGCAAATAGGAGATATTCAGCCCCCAAAAATTCACCTAATGAAACTAATGCTATAATCTTCTACACACGTACTTGACAGTCAATTCCACTGAACACAATGATGCTTACTTCTAAGTAAATAAACATAGGATTGTGCTGCAAATGTTAAAAAGCTCTAATTGAAGAGACACAGGGCACAATCCTAACTAGGTCTACTCAGAAGTAAGTCCTATTTTGTTCAATGGGGCTGACTATCAGGATACTGTGGTTAGGATTTCAGCCACAGTCACTTATAACATATTGCAAATTTTACCACTATGGATTACCCACAAGAATTCTTTAGCATCTGTTTGAAGACTGGCATAAGCAACATGTCAGAAAAGCATATTAATGTTTCAGAAATTCACTTAAAGACAGAAACAAGTCTAAATAGATGCCTGTCTAAATGCATTGCAATTACATTACAATTATTTTGCAAATACACAGATCTCTCTGCCTTGTCTCAGCTCATTACTGACTCAAACAATTTGCCCTTCTGGGATCAATTGTTTGCTAATAAATAATTGTTTGCAGTCACAAAATGATATTAAATACTATTCTTAT
Organism: Tiliqua scincoides; assembly: GCF_035046505.1. Lineage (NCBI taxonomy): Eukaryota > Metazoa > Chordata > Lepidosauria > Squamata > Scincidae > Tiliqua > Tiliqua scincoides. Next base: position 173,862,463 of record NC_089823.1, read on the forward strand.
TAGTTTTGCTTCTACATCCTGTAATAAGATTCAAAACTAACTAATTCCCAAGGTTAAGTCTAACCTTAACCTTGCTGTGTTTAACAGCCCAGGAAATGATGAACCATCTGTTTTAGAAAATAATGGACAGCCAAGAGGAAATATTGTTTAATTGTAGATTAACCTCCTGAGAAGGCAGAATGAAGCTTCCCTATAATTAGTAAACACAAGGATAGAATCAGCTGAAGGAAAAGTCATATGGCCAGGTCCTCAGTCCATTGAGGACTGCTTCCCATGTTATAATTATCATGAATGCAAGACTTTGTAGGTGAACACCGATTAACAAAAAGTAAAGAAATAGATCTACATATTAAACAACAGTTTACACTACATTTTTGTGTACATAGAAAACAAGAAAAAAGGGCAGGAAGAACTGCAATCACTCAACTAACAATGTAGTCCACCTTGGTAACAGCTGGCATCTAAAAATATGATGCTGACTTCTACAAATTTACACTATTCTGTTTACACGGTTTCTCTGAGATTTGAAAAGGAAAAAAATCCTCAAAAGCACATACCAGAAGAAGCATGACAACAAATCTTTACCAAATAACTGCTAATATCTCCTTGTAGTAATCATAAGTAAATCACTTTAATTCATTATACTGTTGATGTCTCACTCCACAAAGGGCTGGTTCAGACACAGCAGGAAACCATAGTTTCCTATTACATGAATGCTGTTTCTGTCCCTCTCAAGTCCATGACCCCCTCCTCTGCTTCCTTAGTAGCTCACACTCATGAACATCCTGGTGATTTAAACCACAGCTCCAGATTGTGCATAGCCAGGAACTGTGTTTTAACTTTGGCTTCCAAACCAAAACATGAAACTAGACCTTCATTTTCCCATCTGGATGTCAGAATTAAAGCAGTTCCCAACTTCACACAAGCCATGGTTTATACCACCCAGGAGGTATAACCTTCCAGGAGGTTATAATAACCACCCAGGAGGTACATGGGTGTAAGTAAGGAGGGCAAGGGGGGGGCTGTGTGAAGTTAGAAGCAAGAAACCACCATCTCCCACTATTACAAGTCTGATGTCTCATACAAGTAACGTGAATATTTGGTATTGCTTATTTGTTGCAGCTTAGATCTTTGTTTTACATTCGCTTCTTGCCTCTACTGATGTGTTAGTTATAAGCCTAATGGCAAGTTTTTTGCTTGATATTTTAACAAGACACAGAATTAATTCTGCCATTTACTTTAATGATTTGACTTTTTAGACAGAGAGTCTGTATTGCCTTTTCCCTATATATGTTTGTCTTTCTGTTTGTTAATGCCTAATAAAGGTTTTTGAATTGAATTGAGCTTAGATCTTTACAGGTGGATCCAAGGAACAACAAATGGAAGGAGAAAATGACTTAAGCATCAACCTTACTCACAAGTGGAACAGTGATGGCATTTGGAATCTGTCCTGCACCTTCAACTGATCCTAAGGTTAAGAGGATTCCTAGAGTGGTATGGGGCTAAAGGTGATGGCAGAAACCCCTATAACTTCATGTAATGAATTTTTGCACAAATACTACTGCAAGGCTTTTCATAATGCACAACCTCAATGCACCAGAAATTGCATTACAGTACAACACTGTAAGACACAGGCTATAGCATACAGAACTTTAGTGGGACATTAAAAGGTTTAAAAGGAGCTTATTGAAAAGTTTATGCAAGACACTGAGCAAACTAAGGAATTCTTCTAGATTATTGTCCATTTTTCTCACCACACATTCCTCCGCCAAGTTGGGAACAGTTCAATACGTATGAGGTTTTACACAAGATAAAGACCACCTTTGAATCCAAGTCTATGTTTACATGTATTGTTTGCATCATTTGATTTCCTATACTATGTGATCTCAGGCAATTGGACACAGCATTGTGTGGGTCCCTCCCCCACTCTTTCATTAGCCAGAAGGATTATGTACTTCCACAGCAATCAGAAAGGGCATTGATAAGATCAGGGAAATCACAGGGTGGGAAATGACCCTTCAAATTCTAAATGGCCTGGATTCAGATGACCAGAACATCTTTGGGAGCATGCATGAGCTATGAAGCCCACCATTTGCTTAAATTTTCAATGGGATGCCTCACATTGTATCCTATCTGATTAGCATGAACATGAATTAGGTTCCACTTTGACATGGTACCTACACTGTGAAAATCCTATCTCAAGGGAGGCCCTCTGAACACACTTCTCTTCTGTATGCACAGTTACTTTACCTCATTTAATGTTTTGATTTTCTCTTCACTTGGTGTTCTATCATAAGATACCAAAAATAAAACTCAGCAGACCTGAATGTGCTTATTTGACTGAGAGTTATGTTGTTGTAAATTGCAGTTCTGTCATGGGCTTGAAAAAGCAACTCATCATTGAAACCTTGGACAGACTTGATGGAAGTCAAGAATCAGATTCAATTTTAAACAAACATTACAAAATGTTCTTGCCTTTCATTCATATATGCTAATTAAAGCCTGAATGTGGACTGATACAAATAGCCAATACAATAGAGCTGCTAAACATTGCAGGCATATGCATTTTCCTGCTACTACAATATAATCTTCAAACAGAAAACTGAACAGCAGAAATAACCCACAGTGTGCAGAGTAACCAAAAGACAAAAATCATACTGTAGTTATAGACTAGAATCATTAACCATGTGCAGAGAACACTAGCATTTTCTTTACTAGCAAAGACAGCACAATTTCAGTTCTTAAGTGTCTGAAGTGACACATCACTTCACAATTATTTTCTTGTAATTTACTACATCTCTATAACTAGATCTGTCTTGATGTACTGGAGATAAGCACCTAGGCTGCAAACCTATGTTTACTTACAGGAGAATAAGACGCAAGACTAAAGTGGGACTTGCTTCCAGGTAAACACATTTAGGGTTAACACTGTTAATCTGTACAAGAGGATTGCCAATAGTTTGAAATGTTAAAGATCCAATATAATTAGATTTGCCCATATCCTGAATTCTTCAACTTAATTTTAAAGCATCAAGCTCCATAACGCCATAGCTTCATAATAGCATCTATTCAAGAAAAATGAGAGTTTGACATTCTTGTCCTACAAAACAAGTAGACAATTTTATTCGCCAGAAGTCTATCAACCTACGGATATTGAAAGCTTGGGGAGAACAAGATAAAATCAACTCCAGTCTTACTGTTAAGGTGCACTGTCCTCCCAGAATCAATAATGTTATTCATGAATTTAGGAAAATTAATAATTCCTAAAAATAATGCTAGAAAAAGCTCAAATACAGGTGAAGCATACTCACTTGGGTTTTGTTTCGGCATCTGTCACTTGGCGAATATAGATACCATCTTCAGGATGTTCAATGTCATCCATTTCATACATATAGGATGATGCTATTGCAAGGGTTGTTCCATCATTACTGAATGCAAGTGATGCTATGCTGGTAGGATAGCGGTGGAACTGGCAGAGTCTCTTTTTATTGAATGGATCCCAAATATTGACAAAGCCATCAGAACCACCTAGGAACAGATTTGCAAACAACTGCAACATTAGAACTAAAACAGGTTGACTTTTTGTCTGCTTATTTCAATTGTGTGTATGGAAAATGCAAAAAACTTCAGTAATTTTCTCCATAAAAAGAGCACAAAAGGAGAACACACAATGCAGGACAGAAACTATCATTACATTGTGAGGAAACATGCCAAATCCAACAACCTTATCATCATATTGAACTTTAAGCCATTTCTGTCCAACGCTGCATATATGCAACAGGGACCAAATGTGTATACCTGTGGGCCAGACAAAAATTATATTTATCAAGATTAACATTTACCAAGTAAAAACTTACTTGTCTTTTTCAGGTCACATTTCAACAAGTTTAAGATGACTATAAAAATGGATACTACAAAAACTTGTTAAGCTGAAGCATTTCACATGACACCTGGACTAAAAAACTGACTTGATCATCCAACAACTACATCAAAAAGACTATGTTACCTGTAGCAAATGTGTTGTGGACACTATGGAAAGAGATGGCATTGACTGGATAAATCTGTTCAATGTTATTCTCCTTCAGTCTGTGACATTTGAAAGCATATTTCTTCTTCTGTACTTCCAAACTGGGATCCAAATACTCAACTGCAACTCGACCTTCTATAGAGCTTAACACATAACCCTAAAGGCCACACAGAAAAAATTCATTTACTGCTATCAGTGGTTATATTTTTTCTGTTACAGAATTACTTCTACGTTTTCACAATCAGGAAATGTTTGAGCTGCACCCAAAATATTGCAGCACTTTTAAATATAGAAAGAATGTTTTGATATCAAAGATTCATGAACGTTAAAATGTCTAGACACAAGACAAAATTGCAGATTCTTTCCTTAGCACTGAGAAAGTTGGATTCTAGACATTATATCTCACTTGTAAAAACAGAACACATATTAGTGCCTCTCAAAACTAAGAAAGAACCCACTATATATATTTTCACTGGAGAACACTTTTGCTTATAAATATTTGTGATTAAGCTCACTTTCTTACTCTCAATAAGGAATTTCTACATCCTCCAACATTTTTTTACAATTTGACAAGAAAAGTCTGTTATAACGTTTTCTTTTAAATTGTTTCCACCCTAAGAAAGGTAGAAAAATCAAGGCCAGACACAACACTCAACCCCAGTAAAGAGAGAAACAACACTCAACCCCAGATGAGAGAAACAAAGACTCTCTTGTTCTTAAGTTAATTCTGATTGCGACTTTGATGGATTCAGTAAAACACAATTGCTAACACAGAAGCAATTCTCAAGCAAATGGTTTTTATCTAAACCCTGCAACAGTATTTTCCAGAATACTAATTTTTCTAGAGAACAACATGGATGCTAGTCTAATGCTCTTGCATAATTCAGATCTCTCTGGCCTAGTGTTAGAATAAAACATACTATTAACGTCACTGCTGTTTCCAACCACATGAGCATCTTCAAAGCTTCATTGTGAGATAGTCTTACATAGAGAACTTGCCATTTTCTTTTACAGATTAATACAATTAGCAAAAGGCAAAACAGCATTTTAGGCAAATCAAGCAAGATCTCAACACCTTACAAAAGATACACTATTTTTCCTACAGACCAAAATCTGAAATATTGCAAAACTTAAATACCTGTTTGTTAGGGAATGCTCTGATACAACGGGTCTGATATTTAAGACTGGATTCTCTTCTCTGCTGCACATAGCCCATGTTCCTTAAGTCCCACACCAACACTCGCCGACCAGCTGTTCCCACAATCAGTCTATCACCGGACACAGACAATGTATAAACCTTGAAAAAATTATAAAATGATTATTACATGGCTTTTAGCTTCAATACTAAGATTTTATTTTGGCAGAGGAAAGGCAACACAAAAAGTTACCTGCATCATTAACAAATACAATGAAAGTGAAAGCTCTCAGATGAAACTCAAGAGTGCAACTTGCACCCCATGGGCTCCACAACCTACATCAAAAGATTCAAGATCCAAATGCCAGAGTCCTGCATGCTAAATCATGATTAGTTCTAAACATAGGGAGGGAAAAAGAGGGAATTACCTGCAAGAAGGAACAGAAATGAAGCATAATATCCTGTGGACCACTCTTGATCTCCTAAACTATAGTTAGGATATCAGATAGCATTACATCTTCATCAGAACAAAAAAATTTGACAAAGTATAAATGTTTTATATCCTATATCAGTGGTTCCCAAACCTGGGATTACAACCCAAAAAAGTGTCATGAGAATGTTCTAGGGGATCACAAGAAGATATGGCCCTGGCCAAGTCATGCACTATAACAAAAAGCACGATGACCAGAAAACAGCTGGGTCTATCAATTTTACAGCCCTCCCTGCTTATCATTCATAGTAACAGAGAGTGTAGCATCAGAGAGATATGCAAGTGTCCCTCCTCTTCCATCTGACATTTCTGAGCAGGCTAGAGACATGCAAGAGAAGCTTCCCTCCTGTGATCCCAGAATGTACTCACTCGCCTGTGTTCCCAGGCATCCGTGCAGGGCATCTCATCACCACTGTTGTACACATCTGGAGCAAAGTTGCAAGCCCGCAAGCAGTGTCTCTTCCTACAATCCTGACACTCACCTGCCCAAGGCTTCCCACCCCTGCCACCATGGCTTGCAACTTTGCTCCAGACATGTGTGGCAGCAGCGGTGTGCCTTGCACAAGTTCCTGAGCACCAGTTGTTGGAGCACATGCTGGAACGCAGGTGGAAGGCTCCACTTGCAAGCCACTGGTCTGCTTGGACAGAAGGATGCCTGACTTTCTCTCCCTGTGTGACAGCTGCCAAGCTATGCAATCATCCTGGATCTTAGAAAACTGTCTGTGAGGGCTTCTGTTGCCTGGTTCTGTGCATGCATCTTTACTTTTGTGTGTGCCTGCCTCACAACCGCCCTCCCCAGAACATCCCTTTCTCGACAAGCTAGTCTTCCAAGACCTATCATGAGAGGAGTGAGGAAATGAAGCAGGATTGACTGGGTCTGAAAGAAGCAAACATTAGAAAAAGAATACGAGCAAGAGACAAGACAGACTAGAATAGTGAAGCTGATAGAGAGAGCACACCACGATCGAACGCACCATTACGATGCAGATATACCCATAGAAACTGGTATAATCTGTGGTTGCTTACAAGGAGTGCTCTGGGCAGTGGAACTTGTAAGGAACTTGGGCAGTGGATAGGGTCGAGGAGAAACTGGAAGAGTGGACTACTAGGAGCTGAAAGAAGAGAAGGACAAACAAAGGGGTTGCCAGAGTACGAAGACTGGAAACAGTTGGGAGAGGGGCCACTGAAATTTAAATTTAATCAGAAAAATGCCCAAACACATATTACTGTATAAGCTTGAGTTTCTGGTGTATTGTTTCACTGAACATGGTCAAAAAAGTTTGGGAAACATTTTTCTATGTGGTCAAACAAAACGTTAATCTTTAAGAATTACGTACACCAATGCATACTCTGCAACTAAGGAAAAAAGGTTATGTTACACTGGACATTTCACAATTTACTTGCCATTTCAGCTTCTACAATTAAATGAGAAAAATTTCACATGTAGGTTATAATCTAACAGCCATTTTCAACCACTGTGCCATGGCACACTGGTGTGCTGTGGGGGTCTGGGGGAAAAATAATTAGTAAGGCTATTGAGGAATGCAACTCCCCACCCAACAGCATGGTGTGCCCTGTCAATTTTCAAAAAACTGAACTATTATTATTATTAACAGTATTTATATAGCACTTTTCAACTAAAAGTTCACAAAGCGGTTTACAGAGAAAAATCAAACAACTAGTGGCTCCCTGTCCTAAAAGGGTTCACAATCTAAAAAAATTGTGTACCTTGACAATTTAGTACCTTGTCAGTGTGCCATGACATGAAAACGTTTGAAAAGCATTGATCTAACAGAATGACACTTAAATTAGTTTAAACTAGAAATCAAAGCACAATTGTTTTACAAAGAATTTAATCCACAGGTAAAAAAACTTTTTAAATTTATAATTACTTTTTAAAAATACATTAGTTCTTTCAAATCATATAAACTTTTCCCAAAAAAGGTATACTGCCACTCCATATGCTGGGGGTGCAATCTAGCACTCAGTTACACACTCTTAATTCCTACTGGAATCAATGGAACTTAAACACACATTAAATTGTGAAATGCATTGTGGCCTTAGACAATAAACCCATAATCCAAGTTTTATAAACAGAACAATTGCCCATGCACCAATAACAACCACATCACTATACAAAGAGTGCTTGATTACAATATGAAATGTAACAGAAATCTTCTTTATGGTAAAATGTATACAAGAAATAGTAAATCAGGAATACTAACTATCTTAAATCTTCTTTACAAACTGGTGTCAGACCTGTAAACTATTCTTTCTATACTCTATAGCCATAAATCAAATGAAACCAATGTCATGAAATAGGCTAGGTATACACATTTATCAGAGACAGTATTTTAAAAAGTGACATAATGAACCTTGCTGTACCAATAAGAAGCTTGATTCAGTGTGAGTGCCTATTATATGGCATTCTGAAAGCAATTCATCACAGTTTTCTACTTACTACATACAACTATAAATCACAAGTAAAAACAATGCAATTTTATTTTGATCAAAGCTCTTGACAATAGATTCACGTTGTAATGGCTAAAGTACAGGACTATTTAGATACAATGTGATCCAGAATGGAAGCTCACTGTCATGATTGGGAAATGTTTAATGATGTGCCAAAAACCTAGAATAAAAGACTGTGGAAGTTATGTCCTTACCCCATCTAATCAAAATGAACACTAGTGAGAAAGATTAAATGAAATTCATACTAGTCACTTTACTAATGGAAATGCCTTCCATGAGGAGCTGGAAAAACAAAAGTTGCATTCATGCAGAAGTCCCTCTGTAAGCACTGCTTTCTTTTGGTTCACAGTAGGAGTGTCCAAAATCACAGCACTAAGTTAGGATTCAACTCTCAAGGAATACTACTTAAACAGTCCTATCTAGTGATCTAAGGTATTTAAAATCCTTGTCTCATTCTTTTCTGTCAAAACATGCATCTATTCATATCAAACGATGGGCTGAAATAAAGTAGCATAGTACAAATCATCCTATATACTAAAAACAAATTCAGGTGGTTGTGTGCCTCTCAATTTGTATGTGAATCAGGGCCACCAACAGACAAGGTAGCAGTTTCTACATACTCAAGGGGCTCCCTAGGTAAGTTTATAAATTACTAGGAGAAGGCAACCCTTTTCTGAAAAATACAAGCTTAATTAACACTAAGCATGCTCAATGACCTCTAAAAGCAATGCAACATTAGTAGTAACTGAGGGGAAAAACAAAAGAACACCAGCTCAGGAATGCAAGAAGAGGGATCTGGTTTACTTGAGCCAATTGGGCATCAGGGTTGAGGAGACGCAATACTAATATGTCAGTTACTCAAAACAGTTACATTCCTTAAGTCACATGAAAAAGAACATAATCATACTGCTTAAATACAAACCTTTTCAGGCTGAGAAAATGTTCCTGCATTGCATGGAGTTCTGGGATCCCACAACTTGACTGTTTGATCCCAACTTCCTGTTACCATCACATTCACTTCTGGACAATATTCAACACATCTGATAGGAGCATCATGGGTACCAACAAGATTTTCTGTAGAAAATATTAATACAAATCTGAGCACATAGCGATACTAGACCTATTGATAACCAAATTCAATAAAAAGAACAAAACAATATTCATACAGTGGTAACTGTGTCTAATTTGCCATTCACTAATGTATGTGCATGCTGGGACATCTTTCAAAGGACGCTTGATCCTCTAATCTTCCCAATAGATATACGCTTCTGAAGTGTTAAATGTAGACTAATAGATATCAACTCAGTATTTCAAAGGAGCTTGGGGAGGTGGGGTTGGCACCCATGCAGAGACTTTCAGACGAACAAAAGAGATTTGTGCACCTAACTCTGTTGGGCTCCTCTGAAAATCCTAGCCATGAATAGTGGAATAGAAAGATCTAATAACCAGTGAGTGTGGCATGACCACATTAGTTCATGCCTTTGCCACTTGTGAGTAATTAGATACTTTCAACAAAACATTATCAATAAAACCTTTATTCCACATCATCATTCACTTTAAAAGCTCCTAAAACAGTTTAATAATACAGGACTCATAGATGAAATGATGTTCAGTACTCATCCTATAATACCTTACTTTGCTACCTGAACTCTCCAACTGGGAAAGAAAAAAATTAGTACTTTAATTTTTAATCCTCTAGAAGTTATTTTAAATAGCTTCTTCCTTCATGTCAATAGCCAGTTCTCCAACACCTTTCAAGGCTTCAGGCAACCACTGTCTGGAAACTCTTATTCAGTTACAATGTCACAGCATCTAATTTCATTCTGGAGAGCCTCCTAAGCAGCTTTTCTGACATTCAGCTACTTCACTTCCAAATATATAGGTATATGACTTTAACTTTGTACCAACCATATCTTGTATCAACCATAATCAATTCCACAGATTTTTATGAGGGGGGGGGTAGAATGTCCACTCCACTGAACTGAATAATAATTATATACTCTTGCCTGAGAAATTCACTCAGCAAACTACACCCATCCCGACCACTCAAAAAAATTCCAACTACAGTTTGATAGCTTTATAAGATTTTACCAAAGGAAAATTTTACTTTATTATACTGCCCCCCATTCTTCCTTTCAACAGCTCCCAAGCTGCCACATAACTTTTTGAAGTCAAAGAAGTTTGAAAAGTACAGTGGGCCTTCCTTATCCACAAGCTTAGCATCTGTGGATTTGAATACTCATGGGTACTGAGCCTGCAAGCTGGGGGGGGGGGGCATCAGTAGACCTCCTGGACACAACCGGAAGTACCTTTCAGAAACATCTGGGAGATCTTCTGAGGTGTGGGGCAGTCACATGCACACACATCCCCCACAACTCAGAAGGCCTGCTGAACACTTCTAAAATGCACTTCCAAGTTGCCAGAAAAGCTTCCCACAGATTTCATTATCCACAGGTGGTTCTGGAACAGATCCCCACGGATACGGAGAGCACACTTTATTGTGAGTAAAGCAACACTTAGAGTGATGTCAAAACCCATGCTCCAGATAAAAGTTAAGGGCATAATACCCATTTTTCAGAATCTCAGGCAAACACACTTTGGAAGACTATGGATAGGAAACTTTCCAGAAAGTTGCATTTCTTTTAGATACATGTTAATGGGTCAACAAGGCAGTGTTTTGCAGATAAAACACTGCAAGTGACAGCATTGATAACACCCTGTCCCTATTTAATATGAGAACTACAAAAAAAGGAACAGGCATTAAATAACCATATTGCATATGTTTGTTTAGTTACACAAGAACAGAATAGCGTAAAACTCTTAGTATAGACTACTAATCCCCTCTTTTTTAAAAATCAGATTAAAAACCTGTATGACTGATAACCTATTAAATGCATAAGATAAAAACCAAAAGTAGCACTATACCGCTATAAATGAAGCTGTAGAAAATACATAAAACTACAGGACCTAATGAATTTGAATTTCGGCAGTTACAGGTAAAGAAAACATTAGGTTTTACTTAGAGTATTACAAACTACCATTTATACAGAGACTTTTTAAAAACCTATCACGTAATACTTTCCAATTTCCAAAGACTTTCAACTTTCAACCAAAATTCTACCATTGAAGCACTGTGTGTTTTTGCCATCTTCAGCAGACTACTCTTCTTGATTGGCTTACCCTGATCAGTGTTCAAATCATGCATTTTTAACTGTCGATCCAATCCCCCACTCCAGGCATGTGTAGGGTCCTTCAAAAGAAGAAAACAGTTCACTGAGGTCCTAAGTCTGTAATCCAAAACACATTTTAAACATACCAAAAAAATACTCATTCTGCAATGTCACCTAAGCTCAATGAGCAAAACACTACTCAAGAGCAGCACAGACCGCAAGGTCATACAAGTAAGAATTTGCAGCAAGGCAGCTTGTCTACTACACATAACAAAGAGGATTCTCATTTTCTTTTACAATCAGTAAAGGAATGGGCAGGAGAATGAATGGTCATAGTGCTGAAACAAAAGACACCATTTCCTATAACAGGTGCCCAGAGCTGTTAAAATAGTCTGGAGAAGAAAATGGAAAATTCAATTTTCCCCTTGCAAGTGACTAGAGCCGCTTCTCAGGGACAAAAGTAACATTTTAATCACCAAACACAAGAAGATTTTTAAAAATTTTATAAAAAACTTAATTCATTTCTACTTATTCACCCAAGTCAGATTTAATGAGAGATTACCATTTCTCACTACATGGACAAGACTTGGTAAGTACCAACCTTCTCTGTCAAAAGAGAGAGACACCTTTCATTTTTGTTTTGATTACAAAACAAAACTGTTTAATTACAGTTCTGCAACTGGAAAACTATAGCTTCCTTTAAACCACAGTTAGACACAAACTAGGATCAAATCACAGCCAGATGCTTTACCAGGCTTATATACATTAAATTAAACATTTGGTCATTTGAAACAAAAATACTAAAGGCTGCTTTTTCCCATTCCAACACACCAGAAACAATGCAGTATAAAAAACAAAAAAACCAGTATGACGTTCTCATACCTTTACAAAGTCTCACTTCTAGCCAAAATCCAGAAAGGTTCACACAGATAAGCAAAGTGTTTCTGGGGATGCAGAGCAGCCAAACAAGTGATGCTGCTCTAGAGGGCTCCCTAGCCTTCAAGAGGCTACCACTTAGCAAAAGATTGCTGCCAGAAGGGAGAAGCTGAAAAGCATCTGTACAAGTGCAAAATACTGCACTGGGCACTTTGCATCTTGGCCTATAGCACTGATTAATCTATCAAGTAAAGCATGTATTCCTTCTTAGCAATTGCAAGATTTAAAGCTACATGCTAGTCAAGTTCTTTTAAAAAAAACTTACATAAAAAGCACAGTCAAGTACAGCTCCTGTATGTTGATATTTGAGTCTCATGGTGTTGGCAGGAACATCATATAATCTAACAGAAGTGTCCCAAGATGAAACTAGCAGAAACTGAGAAGTGTTAGGACTGAATTTCACAGATGAGATTCCATCTTCAGGTGGTTGATTCAACTTAAATTCATTTGACCCAGTCATCTGAATAAAGATCATACAGAAGTTAGATGTACATTTTGAAAATAGTTTCTAAAATAATCTTGGTCTAAACAGGCAGATATTACAGCAACATTTTCATTTAGGTTCTATTAAGGACCTTTTTGTTGATAGCACTTGATATTTGTAATACAACTCTTCAAAACATTTCGTGCCTATTTGAAGGACTTTGATGACATAATTATTGTTGACCACTACAGTTAATAAGACTATTTTTATGGTTGTGATCTATTGATATAATGTATTGTACTTTGACACAAATATGAGAGGGGGAAAAATTGAATAAAGATTTTCAAAGTGCTATTATCTTTAGCCATCCCAAGTATTCACCATCTACTGTAACCATCTACTACTGTAGCTACACCAATTCCTAAAAAGAGAAAAATAAAGCATATATACCCCTTTGTTAGTTGGTAACCATTTTAGATCCTGCTCATCTTTTACTTTGGCAAAACTACATCAACATACACAATACAGAATAGTAATATCTGCGAATATGCATACAATTTTACATCATTTCTTAAACATTCACTACCCTTTCTTATCAGCTGAAAAGTAAATGGAGAATTACTGTGCCACTTGTGACCTGAGCATCAACTTCATAATTATTATTAATCTAACACAACTGAAAAAGCAGTCCAGAAAAAAGAATATTACCACTTTCTTCTGTTTAGGTTGCTTAAACATTATCTTGAATTTTAGAGTACCAATACAGGCTCTAGGGCATAATTATTTTTTATTTATTAGATATGTAACCCACCTTTCTCCCCAAAGGGCACCCAAGGCAGCTAACAATAAAATTTATAAAGTACAACTATAAAATAAAGAACAGTAATGATAAAACCAACAGCAATAAAAACATTTACTAAAAAGCAGCCATCGTGCCCTCTATTGGGCATCAAAGGTTTTCTGGAACAAAAAAAGTCTTCAGGCCTTGCTGGAAGGTTAACAATGAAGGAGCTCAACTCAAAGGGGAGGGAATTCCACAATACATGCACAGCCACCAAGAAGGCCCTACTTCTGACCACCATCCCCCTATCTTGATGGTGGCATAATCAACAGGGCCCTCTCCAAAGAGAATGGAATAGACCAGGGGTGTCAAACATAAGGCCCGGATGCGATCCACAGAAGCTTTTTATCCGGCCCCCAGGCTCTCAGCTGCTGAGTATTGAATGAATGAATAAACCTTTATTAGGCATAGAGCTGAGTATTGCTGCTAAAAGGGCAGCCCCCACGAAAATCGGGCGCTCCCATATCTTGAAATATGATAAAGATTTACATGTTTCCTCTTCTGTCACTTGTAGTTAATGAATTCCTAAGTGAGAAAAAGTGCTTACTTTTGGTTATGAGTTGTTTAATGATATCACTTCCTGCCTAACAACATCACTTCCGGTTCTCAGCAGGCATCATGGATGCCATTCAGCCCTTGGTATGAAATGAGTTTGACACCTCTGGCTAGACTGTATGGAAGAAAGTAGTCTCTCAGATATGCTGGTCCCAAGCTGTTTTGGGCTTTAAAAGTCAAAACCAGCACCTTAAATGGGGCCCAGCAACTAACTGGCTGCCCATGCAGTCACCAAAGCAGTGGTCTGACACAGTCAAAGCACAAGGTAAAAGATCAACAGTCACTTCTTTTAATTTTCAGTTGCATTCTCAAAAAGCAAACAAGGAGTGAAGCTATTGCCCCACATTGATACATTTTATGATTAGATAATTCTTTGCTGCTGCATGTCACATTTATATTTAGGGTAACACAAGTTCATAGAGCACAGGCCTGCCAATGGCTACTAAACAGGCTAGCTATATTAAACTTCCAGAAACCGTATGCCACAAGATGCCAATTCCTAGACAACAACAGCAGGAGAAATCCATCAGCATCGCTTCCCGTAGGCATCTATTCTAGTGGGTCACCATAGAAAGCAGGACGCTGGATCAAGTAAGCCAGTGATTCCCAAATTTTTTCAACTGGTGGCACACCTGGTCTACTGGGCCATTGGCTCTGGCTCCTCATTAGGGCTACAAACCTATACATTGTATAGGGTGGTGGGGTTTTTGCGAGGATTCTGTGGCTCCCCTGGCCGTTTCCTTGGCTCCCTGGCAAGCCACAGCTCACAGTTTGGGAACCACTTGAGGTTCCCTTAGTGGTTACAGGGCTGCATTTTCACAGTATAAAACACTGCCCTTAAAGTAAAAACATAAATATTCTTTAAGAAACACAAGCTTGTTGAAAAAATAATTAGGAGAGCAAGAAACTTCTCTTCCCCTGCCAATCTCACCTGTAGCAATCTTTTCGCTTATACACATGGTTCCCTCCCCCAGCACACTGTTGGTGCTACACTGTCACTAAAACAGCTGAGCACACCTATATCCCTTGAAGGGAAATGATGCCACATGTTGACACTCTCTCTTATGATAATTGCCTTCAATGAGACTGAGGTGGCAATCCTATCCACACTTACCTGGGAGTAAGCCCCACTGACTATAAGGCGACTTACTTCTAAGTAGACAAACACAGCATCAGGCTCTATGGCAGCAATCCTATCCACACTTACCTGGGAGTAAGCCCCACTGACTATAAGGGGACTCACTTCTGAGTAGACACACACAGGATCGGGCTCTATGGCGGCAATCCTATCCACACTAACCTGGAAGCAAGCCCCACTGAATTGAGACCTGCTCCCGAGTAGACAAGCAGAGGCCTGTGCTGGGACTCCCAAGGCGAGCCTGCAGCAGGGCACAGCCTTAGAGGACAGGCGCACTTTCCCTGGGCGCAGAAGGTGAGCGGGGGAAGGGGGTGAGGCCGTGCGGCCTGTGGAGGGAGAGCCCCGCCGCCCTGGCGGGGGAACGAGCAGCTCCTCGGTGCCTACCGCGCCTCCCTCTGCGAGCGCGGCCTGCACCCTCCCGGGAGACGCTGCGTCCTCCATAGCGGACCTCGACTCTCCCCCCTCCCCTCCGCTCCCCAGACTAAATAAGCGAGGCCGCCCTCACCTTGTCCTCCAGCGCTTACGAGGCCTCACTTGCCAACGGTATTCCGTCCCCACGCGCCACCACCGTAGACACCAACCGCTAAAACTCCCAACAGCCTCAGCTCAAGCGCCCGCCGCAGAGGCCTGTGATTGGTTGGTTTGAAATGACGAGCAACTTCCCCGGGCGGAAGAGCCGGACTACAACTCCCAGCATGCAACGTCCCCGAGTGACACTTTTAAGGCGGCCTTTGCGCATACAGCGTTGCCGTTCCTCTCGGTCCTCCTCAGCAAGGCTTCCCCCGGACCCGCTTGCTGGAAGACGCAAGTTCCGGGGTGCCAGAAGTCCCGCCGGTTTCAGTGGCTCCTACTGTCACCTTTCGGGTGGCTGGGAGGGATCCACATTTTCCTGAGAGTAAGCGCCATAGACTATCATGGAGCTTACTTCTGAGTAGACAGGCATATGCATCTCTACTCAGAAGTAAGTCCCATTAATGTCATAGAGTTTGCTCCAGGAAAGTGTGGATAGGACTGCAGCCTCACAGCCCACGCCTATGCCTGTCTACTCAGATGAAAGTCCCATTATAGTCAATGGGACTTACTCCCAGGTAAGTGTGGATAGGATTGCAGCCTTAATCCGCGTATCGAATAAATACGGGGGGGGGGGGCCGATTTGTTTGTGCTATTGATGAGGCTGGAATCTTCCCATCCCTTACTCTCGAGTCGACCTCTCCTATTGAGGTCTCCTATTGAAATCAGCAGGCAAACGCTCGAGGATGTCCCCATCAACTCGAGAGTCAGGAGTTGCTGAACTTCAATGAACGGGCACCTTATTTGAAAGGGGGACGATATTCCCCATTGACCTGAAGCACATTTTTTTTCCCAACTTTTCCACATTTACTACCATTTCACAGCCCAATCCTATGCACACTTTCCTGGGAGCATGCACCATTGATTCTAATGGGACTTACTTCTGAATAGATGTGTACAGGATTGGGCTGTCATATAGGGAACACTATGGCATCTTTACAGCCCGAGTCCCAGCATGTTTATCCATTGATTTCCATGAGGATGGCTTCAAGTCAGGATTGTTGCAGACCTTGTTGTCATCCGAACAGCAAAAATGACCAGGACAGCTTCTCATCGAACCCCAGTCCTGGCTATATCTTCTGATGCTCTTCCTCTATAAACTGTCTTTTATCATTCCCCCTGATCAATCCACACACGCAACAGTTCCTCCCATGAATACACGGTACAGTTCCAGGAATATGGCAAGCAAAATAACAGATTGATGCCAAATTCCTTGCAGGGAAATCGTGTTCCTACAGCTGTTGTTTTTAGTTTTCCCCAAAATTATGGCTTCCTTTTATAGCCTCGATAGCCTGGAAGAAAAGGACCTTGGGGAAGGAGGGGGGAGGTTCATTCTTTATATTTTATTGTTGGAATTCAGATCAAAATTCTAGTTTGTGTGTGTGTGTGTGCCGTTCTCCATATGTAACTACCAGAGAGATCAGAGCCATTTCATCTGAGAGACATATGACACCTGCTAACCTTCTTTAGTGCTGCGTGTTTACTGTGTGTAATTAATGTGTCCGTACTAATAATTGTTAAAAGCATTTGTATAATCCCTTCTGTGCGTGTAAAGCACTATGTTATCTTGATGTTGACCTTACAACAACCTTATAAGGTAAGCAATAGCACAATCCTATACCTGTCTATTCAGAGGTAAGCTCCACTGAATGTAACCTGATGCACTCTCAGATAAATATGTATAGGTCTACACAAAAATATCAGCCTATATATATAGCAGCATATAGATCTATATGTATATCTATATAATACTATATTAAATAATAAATATGTAAATAATAAATATAAAATATTACTATATCGTAATATATATTTATTGTAATATAAAAATAACAGCCAATATATCTTATGTATATGTATGTATTTATATTGTCATATAAAATATAACAGCCAATATATCTTGTGTGTATGTATGTATATTCTAGATAGACATCTTGTGTATGTATATATACACGTGTGTGTGTGTGTACACATATATATACACACATACATACGTGTGTGTGTGTGTGTGTGTGTACACATATATATATACACACACATCTTGTGTGTGTGGGTGTAGGCTTTCCTGTTAACAAGTCCAAAATTCCTAATTTGGAGTCAGCTTTTCAAATCCTCCCCACCACTTGGATTCGGACATATTTGTCAATCTCCTCCGAAGAAAGAGTCCAAGTGGGAGATCAGGAAGAAATTAACCAAAACAGCTGGCTGGTGAGCTGGTCACAACACAACTCAGCCCCCCCCCCCCGCCCTCGTTGCATCAGCAAAACAGCACGTCGTTGGGGGAAAGCTTCAGAACGTGGAAAGAAGGTGCTGCGCTGCAGAGAGACTTGGCTGCTCGGGGGTTAATCTTTTCTGCTGGGCTTTTCTGTTGAGGGGGATTGATTACAAGTCTGCATTCAGAAGGACTTAACCGGTCAAAAAAAGAGACCGTGGCAACAAGATCTAAGCCCTGATCGGCTAAGTCGTTGACCAGTGTAATCAAGATTTTTTTTTTTTACAACCTTGCAGACACTGCATCTACTTTTCTTGTATGAACCACACAGCCTTCTCCTTTCTGTGATGCCTCTAAAGCACTTACATAAGAACA
Organism: Tiliqua scincoides; assembly: GCF_035046505.1. Classification (NCBI taxonomy): domain Eukaryota; kingdom Metazoa; phylum Chordata; class Lepidosauria; order Squamata; family Scincidae; genus Tiliqua; species Tiliqua scincoides. The sequence goes on from NC_089823.1 coordinate 173,880,808, forward strand.
TAAGAACATAAGAACAGCCCCACTGGATCAGGCCATAGGCCCATCTAGTCCAGCTTCCTGTATCTCACAGCGGCCCGCCAAATGCCCCAGGGAGCACACCAGATAACAAGAGACCTCGTCCTGGTGCTCTCCCCTACATCTGGCATTCTGACTTAACCCATTCCTAAAATCAGGAGGTTGCGCATACACATCATGGCTTGTACCCCATAATGGATTTTTCCTCCAGAAACTCGTCCAATCCCCTTTTAAAGGCGTCTAGGCTAGACGCCAGCACCACATCCTGTGGCAAGGAGTTCCACAGACCGACCACGCGCTGAGTAAAGAAATATTTTCTTTTGTCTGTCCTAACCCGCCCAACACTCAATTTTAGTGGATGTCCCCTGGTTCTGGTATTATGTGAGAGTGTAAAGAGCATCTCCCTATCCACTCTGTCCATCCCCTGCATAATTTTGTATGTCTCAATCATGTCCCCCCTCAAGCGTCTCTTTTCTAGGCTGAAGAGGCCCAAACGCCGTAGCCTTTCCTCATAAGGAAAGTGCCCCAGCCCCGTAATGAGCTTAGTCGCTCTCTTTTGCACCTTTTCCATTTCCACTATGTCTTTTTTGAGATGCGGCGACCAGAACTGGACACAATACTCCAGGTGTGGCCTTACCATCGATTTGTACAACGGCATTATAATATTAGCCGTTTTGTTCTCAATACCCTTCCTAATGATCCCAAGCATAGAATTGGCCTTCTTCACTGCCGCCGCACATTGGGTCGACACTTTCATCGACCTGGCCACCACCACCCCAAGATCTCTCTCCTGATCTGTCACAGACAGCTCAGAACCCATCAGCCTATATCTAAAGTTTTGATTTTTTGCCCCAATGTGCATGACTTTACACTTACTGACATTGAAGCGCATCTGCCATTTTGCTGCCCATTCTGCCAGTCTGGAGAGATCCTTCTGGAGCTCCTCACAATCACTTCTGGTCTTTACCACTCGGAAAAGTTTGGTGTCGTCTGCAAACTTAGCCACTTCACTGCTCAACCCTGTCTCCAGGTCATTTATGAAGAGGTTGAAAAGCACCGGTCCCAGGACAGATCCTTGGGGCACACCGCTTTTCACCTCTCTCCATTGTGAAAATTGCCCATTGACACCCACTCTCTGCTTCCTGGCCTCCAACCAGTTCTCAATCCACGAGAGGACCTGTCCTCTAATTCCCTGACTGTGGAGTTTTTTCAGTAGCCTTTGGTGAGGGACCGTGTCAAACGCCTTCTGAAAGTCCAGATAGATAATGTCCACGGGTTCTCCCGCATCCACATGCCTGTTGACCTTTTCAAAGAATTCTATAAGGTTTGTGAGGCAAGACTTACCCTTACAGAAGCCATGCTGACTCTCCCTCAGCAAGGCCTGTTCGTCTATGTGTTTTGAGATCCTATCTTTGATGACCGGCCTATAGTTTCCCGGGTCCCCCCTCTTTCCCTTTTTAAAAATAGGCGTGACATTTGCTATCCTCCAATCTTCTGGTACTGTGGCTGTTTTGAGGGACAAGTTGCATACCTTAGTCAAGAGATCTGCAACTTCATTCTTCAATTCCTTAATAACCCTTGGGTGGATGCCATCAGGGCCCGGTGACTTATTGATCTTTAATTTATCAATGAGGTCTGAAACATCTTCTCTTTTAACCTCTATCTGACTTAACTCCTCGGTCAGGAGGGGCCGTTCGGGCAGCGGTATCTGCCCGAGGTCTTCTGCCGTGAAGACAGATGCAAAGAACTCATTTAATTTCTCTGCCATCTCTAAGTCTCCTTTTATCTCCCCTTTCCCTCCCTCACCATCCAGAGGGCCAACCGCTTCTCTGGCGGGTTTCCTGCTTCTAACATATTTGAAGAAGCTTTTATTATTCCCCTTAATGTTGCTGGCCATGCGTTCCTCATAGTCTCGCTTGGCCTCCCCTATCACCTTCTTACATTTCTTTTGCCACAGTTTATGTTCCTTTTTATTCTCTTCATTAGGGCAAGACTTCCATTTACGGAAGGAAGCTTCCTTGCCCTTCACAGCCTCTCTAACTTGGCTGGTTAGCCATGCGGGCACTCTCCTGGATTTAGTGGAACCCTTCTTTCTTTGCGGTATACACCTCTGCTGGGCCTCTATTACTGTTGTTTTAAGCAGCCTCCATGCACTCTGGAGAGACTGGACTCTTTTTACCCTCCCTTTCAACCTCCTTCTAACCAGCCTCCTCATTTGAGGGAAGTCCGCCCGTCGGAAGTCAAGTGTTTTTGTTCGAGATTTGCCTGGTATTCTTCCCCCAACATGCACGTCAAAACGGATCGCAGCATGATCACTGTTCCCCAATGGCTCAGTAACGTTTACATCTCTAACCAGGTCCTGCGTACCGCACAAAATTAAATCCAGAGTCACCTGTCCTCTGGTGGGCTCCGTGACTAGCTGATCTAAGCCACAGTCATTTAGCACGTCAAGAAATCCGGTTTCCTTATCGTGACCAGAACACAAATTGACCCAGTCAATATGAGGATAATTGAAGTCCCCCATGATTACAACCCTGTCCCTCCTTGTCACCTCCCTGATCTGTTTCCTCATTTCAAGGTCCCCATCAGATTTCTGGTCTGGAGGACGATAGCACACCCCCAGTATTACATCGCTGCACAAGCCTGGTAATTTAACCCACAGAGATTCTACGGTGGAGTCGGACCCACCTTCAATCTCTACTTTGCTGGATTCTATCCCTTCCTTAACATAAAGGGCCACCCCACCTCCAACACGCCCCTGCCTGTCCCTCCTGTAGAGTTTATAGCCCGGGATTGCGGTATCCCACTGATTCTCCGCATTCCACCAGGTTTCCGTTATGCCCACTATGTCAATATTTTCCCTTGTCACCAGACATTCCAGTTCTCCCACCTTTGCTCGTAGACTTCGGGCATTCGCATAAAAGCATTTATACACGGAATGCCCCAGGATGGGCTGCTTATTCGCTCCTTTGTCCCCGCATCCTCTCATTGTGCCAAACCGTTTATCACATCCCATCACCCTACCTTTCCCAATTTCTTCTCCTACCCTGCCTTTGTCTTGTTGTTCTCTAACCTCCCCATCCTCATCCCATAGGGATGAGGAGTCCCGAACCGGATGCCCCTCGGCTCCTGTCGGCCTTCCCCCAGGGATCAGTTTAAAAGCTGCTCTGCCACCTTTTTAATGTTATGCGCCAGCAGTCTGGTTCCATTCTGGTTCAAATGGAGCCCGTCCCTCTTGTACAGGCCCCGCTTGTCCCAAAACGTTCCCCAGTGCCTAACGAATCTAAACCCCTCCTCCCTACACCAGCGTCTCATCCACGCATTGAGACCCCTGATCTCCGCCTGCCTAGCTGGCCCTGCGCGTGGAACAGGTAGCACTTCAGAGAACGCTACCTTTGAGGTCCTGGCTTTCAGCTTCCTGCCTAAAAGCCTAAATTTGGCCTCCAGGACCTCCCAGCTACACTTGCCCACGTCGTTGGTGCCGACATGCACCACAGCCGCTACCTCTCCCCCAGCACTGTCTACTAGCCTGTCTAGACGAGATTGGGCTTTTAAGCACTTTTAAGCATCTGCTGGTGTGGGGGACTCACAACCCAATCCTAGGCATGTCTATCCCATTAGAGTCAATGGGGCTTACTCCCAGGAAAGTGTGGCTAGGATTAGGCTGTAAGTTTTCCTGGCAGTCTACAGGATCGACCAACCACAAAACTCTTTGCAATAGGATGGCTGCACAGGCACCAGTCTCCGCCCTGCCCCAAACCATTATCTTTTTACTTTATTGCATGAGGAGATGGGCAGTGGACCTGGAGCTTTTATTATCTAGACCAAATACAAGCGGATAGGTTGTGCTGGGTGTGTTGCTGCCCGCCCTGGATGTGATAGAAAAATACCACGTGAGATGCTGGGGCACTTCAAATACAATAAACGCGTCTTGAAATTCCACTTGACTGCGAGTCATCTGGTTTCCAGTAGGTCTGGGGAGAATATCTTGACATTAAAAAATAAAATCAATGTTCAAATCAAGCCGAAAGATGGGTGTAGAAAGTGGTGGTAGATGAAGCCAGAAGATAGAAAATGGCATTTACTCAGTTCTTAAAAGCAATCCAAAGAGGCGGAGGAGGGGAGATCCTCAGCACAACTAGTAAGCGGCACTAAAATGTTGAATTCTGCTTGATGTGTTTAGGATCGACTGAGATCCTGAGTAACTTATACTGGGCAATTAACAATATTCACCCGCAAACGTTTGTTTGAAACGTTTCCCATGTATTTAAAGTGTCATTTCCAGTAAAAAAAAAAAAAATGGTTGCGCTGTAGTCAATGGCATATTATCTGGCTGCCTACATTCTTGTTAATGGAAGAACTAAATTCGTATTCATATTACTGGCCTAAGTGTGTAACTGTCTGGGGACATAATCGATGGACTTCTTGTGGAGTATCTTGATTTTCTTTGGAGCAAATGGTTTCTGAATCATCATCATTAAAATATTCAGTTGCATCCCGAGGTTGTTATTTACAAGGGCCATATGGGGTGCAAGCCCCTTTCTTTAAAAAAAAAAAAAATCGTGTACTGTAATTTTTCCCTGGACTGTAGTTGACTGATTACATTTTAACCCCTCTTCTGCTCAGCCCCAACGGATTCCCGTTGCGTATATGCAACGTCAGGCAGAAATGGCGTGGGTTCCAATCCTATCCACACTTTCCTGGGAGTAAGCTCCACTGACTCTAATGGGACTTACTTCCGAGTAGACCTGCATAGGCTCGGGCTCTTAAACAGCCTTTTCTGTTGCGATCTGGCGTTCAACAGGGAACAGGGGGCTGTGCTGGACCCCCAACCGGCGCCTGCGATGCAAATAACACTCGAAGTATTTGCTTTTGGTTTCAACGCTTCGCGTTCTCCTTTCGGCACGAGGGAGGCTGCAGGGGTTTTATCCCCGCGCCGGGCTGGCTGCTCAGATCAATCACGACTGGGTGATAATGTCACATTGCAATTATAAAAGGAGCTTCGTTACCACCGTGGCATTTAGCAGAGCGCACCACCACCCCGGAGGAAAGCCCCTTTTCGGAAACACTTGTCAGCTCCGATCACTCCAGAAAGGACGTTCTCAAAGAACGATCTACAGGATCTGCTTGGATGGTCCCAACGCTCTTGACACTTCCAAGGTTTGCCCGGGCAGGTTGGCTAGCTGAGGAAGAAGCGTATATTCCCTATTCATTTTAATGAAGAGGGTGGAGGAGGAGAACATGCCCCCAGCAGTGTGATGAGGAAGGACGCAGTAGTGCTGGAGTTCATCTGAATGAGCCCGGTGCTAATCACGCCTCATGCGTCTGAATTGCTCTCGACCCAAAACCGATTTAAGCCATTTCTGCCCAACGTTGCATATACGCAACAGGGACCAAATGTGTACACCTGCGAGCTGGGCAGAAATCGGTTAAGCCAACTGGCACTTGGAGAGGAGAATCCTGTTGATTTCAAAAGGACAATTCTTTTCAAATAAGGCTGCATCGCTATCCACACTTACTTGGGAGTCTACCCCATTGACTATAATAGGACTTATCTCTGAGTAGACCTGCAAGAGATTGAGCTATAAGTGCTTTGGGCCTTTATTCTCACTCTGACATCTCACTAATTCATGGAACTTTGAGGAAATGTGCTTAGAGTCGGGGAGTGAGAAAACCCCTTTGAAATCAACGAGACTTCCACGTTAAAAAAAAAAAAAAAGGTTAGACTTGACCTTGAATACCATTGAGATCAATAGGACCTACTAACCTCTTCAAGTTCCCTGGGTAATCCTGCATTATAAAACTTAAAAAAAAAAAAAAGGAAAAAGAACCATTCTTATTTATTTGCACCGGAACAAAAATCACTGTCCCTGAAATAGTATAATACAAATACAGTGACAAGGGGTGCATGCCTACTCAGAAGAGAATCCCATTGTGTTCAATGGGGCTTTCTCCCAGGACAGGGTGGATGGGATCGCAACCAACGACCCTTAAAGCAATCTGAAAGAGGTAACTGCTCTAGGATTTTTGCCTTTCCTAGATACACATTGAAATAAACCGCATTGATTTCAGTAGGGCCTTCAGAGGACCTAACATGGGTTTGCAAGCAGGGCTAATACTGAAGTATCAGTTACACAAGAACTGAGCTTCATTTGGACCAATGCTCCACCTACTCTTCGACTGACTTTGCTGTAATGCTGCGGTGGTTTTGGGGTTCACACATTGCTAGTGATGTTGCAAAGAAACCCTGTGACCCATCCCCACCCACCTCACCCCCCCAAGAAAGTACGCCACCGCCGCGTGGTTGAACCTGTGTTCTCTTCCTTCGGATCCCCTCGCTCCGGTGGGACGTGCCTCTCCGGGAAGGGTTGGGTTCGGCTTTTTCACCCGTGCCACCTGAATATCTGGCAGGGAAAGACGTGCAGACTGAAAGAGACAAGCCAGCCGGTGATGAAAGTTACCAACCAGGTTTAAAATGCTTTATTTCCTTTAAAAATATGTACAGATCTGAAATAGGCTTTTATTTTAAATTTTTTTTTAATTATTTCTCCCAGGTAGGGGTGGAAAAAAGGAAGGGTGGGAAAGCGAGCGAGGAGGTCCTCGACCAGAGTAAGGGACTGGAGAGCCCTGGACGTTCCTACCTGTACACGTAGCCCAGAGGTGGTGCCTTCAGTGTGAGTGAAGGTTTCTTTTTGGTTTGGGCTTTCTAGCTAAGATCAGAAAATCAGTCGTGGCTGGAAAGGACGGAGACCAAAACCAGGGGATTGGGGGGGGGGAGAAAAAATAACACTATTTGCCCGCCTAGAAAAGAAGCCAACCCCCCACCCTCCCACCCCCAGAGAGGAGTCCCCATAAATAAGAGCAATTAAAAAATAATAACGAAATACACATAGTGTATTTCTTGAGAAAGCCAGAAGCAGGTTTCTCCTCTCCTTTCCGAAGGATGGTGGGAGACCCGAAGGCCGTGGGGACGGCTGGACGGTGAGACGCGAGTCCGCTGCACGTGTGGACGGGCCTTCGCCCCCTCCCCGAGTCCGTTCAGTAGTCGATCTTGTTGTAGAGGTTATAAAGAGGCAAGGCGGAGAGATTGCTGCCGGGGTAGTACAAGGGGGCCGGGAAGGCGATGGACCTGGGCACGGGCACCCTGAGGAGGGCATTGTCTCTGAAGACCAGGGGCATCCCCACCAGAGTCTGGGCCGAGGCGTGGGCCATGTTGGCCGCCTCCAGCTCGGCCGAGAGCTGCCGCTTCCACTTGTTGCGCCGGTTCTGGAACCAGGTCTTGACCTGCGTCTCGGTCAGCTGCAGGCTGGAGGCCAGGCAGGCGCGCTCCGAGCTGCTCAGGTAGCGCTTCAGGTCGAAGGTGGACTCCAGCTGGTAGACCTGGCTGCGCGAGAACACCGTCCGCGTCTTCTTCTTGGCCGCGCTCGCCTGCCGCTCCGCCCCGGCCCTGTCCGGGGAGCCCGGGCCGAAGTGCTTCTCCTTCTCCTCCTTGAAGTCCGCCTGCGACTGCGAGAGGAAGGGCGGCGTCCGCTCCGCACTCAGCGCCGTCCCGGTGCCCTTCGGGTTGCCTGCGCAGTAAAGCACATCATACAAGGAAAGAAAATAAGCTCCTCTGAACGGGCAGTGAACCGCTGAACTGCTGCCCCTCCCCCGCCCAGAGATGATGATAATGACATTATTATTATTATTATTAATAGTAATAGTAATGTCTAGATAAAACACACCAGGCCAAAGGTATAACATCTACCTGATTGTGCAAAAATCTAAGAAGAATAATGTCAATTTCATCTCTCAGTCCCGAAGACTCCCATTTTTGCTTTCCAGGGCAGGAGAATCACCCGCAGTCTTCAGGGTACCCCGGGCAGGAGCAGCCCGCTATGAACGCCAGTTACTCACGAGCAAGCCTGCCGAGAAAGGCGGTCTTTCATCGTAAGCAATCGCTCTGCCATTCTCGTACACGCGCGATAAAGCCGCGGTCCTAGCCACCGTGTTCCCGGTGGGCAAGTGCCTTGAAGTCTGTGGGGCTTAGGCTGCAGTCCTAGCCGCCCTTTCCTGGGAGTAAGCCCCACTGACTATAATAGAATTTGCTTCTGACTAGACAAGCATAGGCTTGGGCTCTTGGGCTGCAATCCTATCCACACTTTCCTGGGAGTAAGCCTCACTGCCTGCAATGGGGCTTATTTCTGAGTAGACAGGCATAGGCTTGGGCTCTTATTTTGGAGTCAGCACGTTTTCTCGAGCTTCCTAGACCCTTTTGGGGGGGGGGAGGAAACTGACTATCCTAGGTGTCTCTTTTGCTATTGAACCCGCGACTGAGTGGATAGACCCCCCCTTTAATATTTGTAACGTTTCACCCATTAATAAATGTCAGCGGGAATCGTGCAGGAAGCGAATCCTTCTGTTCAAGATAATTTTTTTTAATAGGATTACACTTAAAGCATCATAATAAACGAGTGATAGATCCGAAAACGGGGAAGAGGAAAAGGAGAGAACGATTTATACACCATTGTTTTCTTTTTCCTCCAAAGCAAGTCAGTTCAGTAACGCAAAAAAAGGAAGCCAGGCATTCCTGAAAGAGGATCCCACCTTCCAAGCAGTCTGGGAGCCTGTCATTGATCTGTGAGAAGGACCCTCAACCGCTCCGCGGATTTTCCGGGCTTCCCACCCGGCTCGCACCTCTTTCATTCCTGCTGTCAATTTCCACTCCCCACAGCCGGAGAGTGAGGAGCGTCCGCTTTTCAGAAAAGACTGCCGATCGCCGCAGCCTGAGGCTAGTATCCTATCCACACTTTCCTGGGAGTAAGCCCCACTGACTATAGTGAGACTTCTGAGTAGATATTGATAGGATGGGGCTATGAGGCTGCAAACCTATCCACACTTTCCTGTGAGTAAGCCCCACTGACTATAATGGGACTTACTTCTGAGTAGACACACCTAGGGCTGTCAGCGACAATCCGATCCACACTTTCCTGGAAGTAAGCCCCACTGACTATGGAACTGACTTCTGAGCAGGCGTGGCTAGGATTGGGCTGTGAGGCTGCAAACCTATCCACCCTTTCCTGGGAGAAAGCCCCATTGACTGCAGTGGGATTTACTTCTGAGTAGACATGCTAGGCTTGGGCTCTCAGCCATCCCACCCCACGCCCCGCCGCTTCCTCCCCTCTAATCAGATGCCCCCACAGCCCATCCGTCCTCATTACGCCAAGTTTTTGTTTGTTGGTTGGTTTGTTTTCTGGCCGGGTCCTTACCGAGGCACGTGAAGCTGACGGGCTGGTGCTTGCGGCAGGCTTCCTTGGGTCCGTGCGCGTCCGGGCAGAAGCAGGCGGGGTGCTGCCTCCAGCTGCCCTCCTCCGGCTCGTCTTCCTCCGAGGAGACGGACAGGCTCCTCTTCCTGCTCGGCCAGGCGGGCGCTGCCTGCTTGGAGCCGGGCTCCCTGCCTCCTTCCGAGGAGCCGTTGCCCAGGATGGACTGGATGGTGAAGCTGGAGACGGGCGCTGCTGCTGCCGCCGCGGGACCACACTTGCCCGGCTCCTCCTTGTGGCTCATCCTGGGCTCATAAGAAAGGAGAGGAGGAGAGCCCGGGCGTTAGAGGCAGGCTGCGGGCGGGGGCCTGGGTCTGGCTCTGCGGGGGCCGCCTGGGGGGCACCGATTTCGGGGGGTGTTCGGGGCGTGCCCGGGCAGGCTTTCCCAGCGCCGGCCGAGCCCGAATGCATGCTCCTTTCTCTCTCAGATCTCTCTTGATCTCCAGGCGGCGGCGTGGCGGGGCTTCATTTGCATGGAGGTTACAGCCGCCTCGGCCAATCACGAGCGGCCAGGCGGCCCCGGAAAGTTTCAAAATTCTAGAACGCGGCCAGCCAGCTGACTCCGCGGGCCACCCGGGCCGAGGCAGGAAGATCGCAGCTGCGCCTTGGCTCAAGCGGTGTGTGTGTTTTTAAAGCCGGGGGTCCAAACAGTTGCTTTGGACGTAGCTCAGAGCCCAATCCTATGCGTGTCTACTCAGAAGTAAGTCCCATTATAGTCAGTGGGGCTTACTCCCAGGAAAGTGTGAATAGGATGCAGCCTCAACCCTCCCCACCCACCCCCTTACAACCTCAAAGGGTGGGATCTGGCCGGCTGGACGTGGTCTGCATCTGTGATTTTACATCACTCAAGGAGGCTTGAAAACGAGCCCATCGCCTGGTCATCTGCACCGTTTCATTTGCTCCAAAGACTTTGGCTTGGGTTTGGCTTCTGACAGCCCAATCCTAGCCATACTTTGCTGGAAGCCCCACTGACACTAATGGGACTGACTTTTGAGTAGACATGCATAGGATTGGGCTGTTAGGCTACAATCCTATCCACACTTTCCAGGGAGTAAGCCCTATTGACTATAATGAACTCACTTCTGAGTAGGCATGCATAGGATTGGGCTCTGAAGCAGGCCAGCTTTGATGCCAATCGAATATTTCCGAGAGATCAGAGGTTGAGCTCTAAAAGAGCCCTGCTTGATCATAAGCTCTTTTGAGACAACCAGTGGGACTTAGAGCACAAGCCGATGCTTGTCTACGCAAAAGTAAATCCCATGATCGTCAGTGGGGCTTGCTCTCAGGAAAGTGTGCACAGCTTTGCAGCCGTACTTCGATATAAACGTGCTGTGCTATGGGAACTAAGAATGATTCAGGAGTTCTAGCTCTCAGATCGCGCCCCTTTTCCTTTCTAACTTTGACCTACAGAAAAATACATTCGTGCCTTGCTAAACACACTCGTCTGTCACACACGTTTCCCCACCAGGCACGCATCCAGCTTAACGCGACGGCCCCCCCATATCCATTCCAGCGCCGCAATTTCGCAGACACCCATCACGGTAAATACATCGGGGCGCTTTAGTCTTCATTTTCAAACAAGACGCCTAGATCTGCAAAGGTTTTGGGCAGCGGGGGGGGGGGGCGGAATGTGGATTGATTTTATACCGTGCAGGGAACAAGAGAAATCCATTGACACGAGGAGGGCGGCCTCCTCGCAGCAGGAACCCAGCAAATCGGTGGTTGTTTCATCCTCATCACCTTTACCCCCAGAAGTATCTTGTCTAGCAATGTCAATCGAAAAACGGGGGGGGGGGAGAGATAGAGGAACCCAGACATGAATGAACGTCAACGTTCCAACCTTGCTGTTCAACCCTCACCCCACTGGCTAGTCACTCATCTGCATCTCTTGGAGGGGGGGAGGGAGGGATGGGGTGGGGGGCAGCCGGATTCGCTGCTTCTCCACGGATGGGAGATTGCAGGAGAAATGAAAAGACGACCCTCATTCAAGCTGTCTGGCGCCAAGGAGCTGCCAGCGAAGGCTCATCAATGAGAGCCTGCAATCCAAGCTGAGAAATATCTTGAGATTCCCAAATTGGGGGGGGGGGGGGGGAAGGTCCATCTCTAATCTTCCCCCTGGGATGTAATCCAGTCCGACGGCGCAGGTTGTATCAGTTATTTTTGGGGTTTTCGTTAAGGACGTATATAACAATAATAGGGCTTTCTGATACGATTCTACAGATTCAGTACATTCCACCCCATGGCTGTAACACGGTGCGTTTTGAAGGGCGCTCCGGGAAGACCACCGAACAAAAAACAACCTTGACCTCCTAAAAGTCCTCGGAAACTTTCCTTGGGGTGGGTGGCTTGACTCTCTGAAGAGACGCGGAGCCCAATCCTAGGCATGTCTACTCAGAAGTAAGGCTCATCATAGGCAGTGGGGCTTACTCCCAAGAAACTGTGGCTAGGATTAGGTTGGCGTTTCGTCCGGCAGCCATGGGGCTGCTGCTGAACCCAGACTGCCTGTCACCGCGCTTGGAAAGGTGGGAGAAAGCGCACCTAGTTCTATGATAAATCAAACGGCGATGATGTGTTTTATTTCCTTACGCACGCAAGTCAAAATGACTCGTGGAGAATGGGGTGCCCAGATCCAAGACAGAGGGGATAGAGTGCCTCTACCTTGAACCATTGTATAGATGAGGGAATTTGGGCAGGTGCAGCTTTTTAAACCCTTCCCTGCCCAAATTTCCTCTTCTATACCAATGGTTCAATGGTTCAAGGCACTCTGTCCCCCATTGGATCTGGTCACCGTGGGTGACCACAACCGCTCTGCAGTGCCCTGGAGTTTTGATTTCATTCGGGCCTCTTCTTCCCATTCGAATAAAACTCCACCTCAGTGAAGTGTACGAGATTAGGATGACTTTGGCCAAGCAAGTTGGCAGTCATGTGGAGAGCCAAGCCTATGGCATTATATAGACAGCACATACACAGAGAGGCGTGGTTGGTTGGTTCCCAAATGCTTCAGCCACCGCTGACCTTCTCAAAGCGCTTGTTTCAGAACAAGCCCAGCTCTTGGAGATTGAGAGCCTAGTCAAAGAACAAAACCAGTATTGCTATACCCAGCCCCCCCCCCATCCTTCTTACTTGTCTGGAAGTAGGAGAGCAAGAATGAAGGGGGTCTTGTGGATTCAGTGCCCAAACTGACCCAAATTAGCCTTTTGGACTCTGTTCGGTTAAAAGGACGAAGTGGACAAAAGTTGACCTGTTTCTGAAATCCTCCTTGACTATGGAGGAGTTAATCGGAGCAAATAGGGAAGGGGGTGGTGGGAGGAGGGAGAGGACGCCGTCACTTTTCAAAGCATGGCATCTCTTCTGCTCAAATGAGACTTGCTACAAAACAAGTTTCTGGTCAGCGGGCCAGATCCGAAAGTGCAGGACCTCCTACCACTAGTACAGCTAGTCCTGCTAACCCATAATTTCGCTTTCTCTTCCACCATTACTGGAAGTGATGGTTATTTCAGAGCTTAATGCCTAATACAAGAGTTGCTGGGGATTTAGAGCCCAAGCCTATGCATGACTACTCAGAAGTAAGTTCCATTATAGTCAATGGAACTTCCTCCCCGGAAAGTGTTGATAGGATTGTAGCCTAAATCATCTTGAAATGGACATTCTGTCACTCCATACCTTGGAAGCCCTTATCCCTCATTACAGATGCGTGTAAACCGTTCTTTGGCTCTGGGATGACGAAAGGCACTCTTCACATGCTCAAAAGCCCTCAAAAGCTCAAAAGCCCTCACGTATTCATAGGTTATACCCTGATGAGAGATTTCTGGCCTCGATCCTGCTGAGCCCAGGAGCCTCGATCCTGCTTTAGCACATTTGATGCTCTTCTTTAGCACATTTGATCCTGCTTTAGCACATTTGATGCTCCTCGAGCCCAGGAGCCTCGATCCTACTTTAGCACATTTGATGCTAAAAAGTGTGACCAAAAGCACTGATACATTTATTTATTTGTGGGAATAAGTTCGAATGTAAAGAGGTTCACGGATTGTGTTGTTGTAGTAATCAAGTTTGAAACATTTATTCTCTTCAATAGTTCGGGGTGAATCTGTTCCAGCTCGGGCACCCACGTGCCAAGACCCAGTCCTGAAAATAACTCAATGGTAGACAACTGTGCCTCTGAGCGTATGCTCCGTGTCTTGTTGTTCAGCATATACACTTCTATATCTGAGATTCCATTGAGGGAATGCGATCCAGTCAGAACTGAACCCAGCCCTAGAATGAAGAGAGCATCCTTATTTACTGTTTTAGGGCCCAATCCCATCCACACTTACTTGGTAGTAAGCCCCATGGACTATAATAGGACTTACTTCTGAGTAGACACGCTCATAGACGTCTGTGGGGTTTGGGTGGCTAAAACTGGGAGGAATCAGAGGGGCTTGTGAATTTCATTAAGGGCTTCCCTACTCCCCCCTTCTATAATATGACTAGGTGCTTAGTCAGTGCACGATCTAATGGACCACTGAGGTTTAAGTTTAGACGTTACTTGGTGTCTCTCGACCCCCCCCCCCATTCTGCCGACCTCTCTCCACAAGAAGAAAGACCTTCGATGGTTAAGGGCAGAGGTGTGCAGTGGGACAGAGGTGGGGGGGCACAAATTCTCCCCCTCTCCACCAGCCTGCAGGGGAGCCCCCCCCTTTGGCCAGATCCTGGGCGCTCTGAATAGGGCGATGGCCCTCTTCCTGCCCCCCCTCTGGCTCCCCCAAATACATAACGAGAGATAAAAGCAGATCAATGCAGACAAATGTCAAGACGTTTGCAAATGACGTTTTCATTAACTCCGAGCCCAGCATATTGAATCGAGTGCTTATCAAATAATTAGGGGCGGCGAGATGACGCCTGAGCAGCGGCGCGATCAGTCACTCCTGAACCGCGGGAGAGGCTCATTAAGGGACTAATTGATTGGGGCACGCGGCCCCGCTCCTCCCCTCCTCGTGCGGGGCAGGTGCGGGCCCCTTTTCCCGCATTAACCTTTTCAGGGCTTTTCAACAGGCTCCAGACACATTACAAATGGTCAGCTTTAATCATGATGTCAGCTCATTAACCCGGAAAGACCCCGCGCTGAAGCACAATGTAAGGGATCGTCCTTCACTCCGCTCCGCAGCCGGCCTAGGCTCTCTCCGAAGCCTGCCCGGAGAAGGGGGGAGAGAGATAGGCAAGCAAGCAAGCAGCTTTTCTCCAGTTCATTAGGTTTACTTCAAGCCCCCCATCACGCTCTCTTATTCCAGAGTCATTGACTCGCCACAACCACCACCCTACATCTCTGTGTCCACAGTCACCGAACTGCCCCAGAAGGATCTCCCCCCCATTTCAGCCCCTGCCTGGAATAATGAAGGGAAATCACTCCTTTTCCATCCACTTCCAAACTGCTCTGGATCTGGCCTCCCCACTCTCTCCCCCCCCCCCCGCAGTCCTAACCACACTTTCCTGAGAGTAAGCCCCATTGAACAAAATAGGACTTACTTCTGAGTAGAGCTGGTTACGATTGTGCCCTTTGCCTATCACAAAGCAGCCAGGCAGAGACCTGGACCAGGCGAACCTTTGCCACCCTGCTAAAGCTTCGCGGGTTAGACTCAACCCACACGATCTGTGGGGTGAGGTGGTGATAGGATTCACACTCAGTGACCAGTTACAATGGTGGACACCGTGCCTCTACCTTTAACCAGTGTATAGAAAAGGGAATTTGGGCGGACGCAGCTTTTTAAACCCTTCCCTGTTGAGCTATACCTCTTCTCTACAATGGTTAAAGGTATAGGCACAGTGTCTTCCATTGTATCTGGTCACCCTGGTCCCACTTCAGATGGTAGGTCGGGTGTCATATTTTTGATCAGGGGTGTCAAATATAAGGCGTGCCGGATGTAGCCCCCAGAAGCTCTTTATCGGGGCTTTGGTCTCTCCCAGTACCACCATCAGCTGCCCTCAGCTGCTGAGCTGGGCTGAGATGTCACTGCTGAAACGGCAGCCCACATCATTGTTGGAATTGGTGCAACTCCGTATGCTCTCAAGGGGTGGCAGGAGACTGTCTTAAAAAGGGTTAAGCCATAGCCCAGTGTCCTTTGCAATCTGCCTGTCCACTTCTTGTGACCTATGTGGGAGGGGCGTGACCCAGACCCTATATAACTCCTGAGCAAGCTCTCCTCCCTCTCTTCCCTCTTCCTCACCACAACTGAGCAGACAAGATGGCATGCAGCAGGGATCTGCTGGCGCTGCCATCTTGACCACATGGCATGCAGGACGAGGCAGCTATAGGGCCTTGTTATCTTTAAGTCAGTGTACCTCTGAACATATTCAGATGCTGTAACCGTACTACTAAAGAACTGTGAGTAAATGAATCTGTTCTTGCAACTTCAACCAGCCAATGTTGTTTGTGTTTTTCTTGACTAGCAGTCAGCCGGGTGTGGGAGGCTCCCTGGGGTTGATTCCCAGCAAAGGAGGGTTCTGCTGCTGAAGCGACTCTGCTCCCCCCCTAACGGAGGAAACAGGTTTAAGAAATTCCTCCAACAATCATTACTGGGTTCTCCCATCTCTTGAAAATATGGTCAAGATTTGTATATTTTCTCTTCTGAGTTAATGAGTTCCTAGGTGAGGGGAAAAAAGTGCTTCCTGCTGAATGATGAATTCAGCATGAATGAATGAATGAATGAATTCACTTCCTGCTGAATGATGTCACTCCCAGCCCTCAGCAGGCATCATGAATGCTGTTCGGCCCTTTGTATGAAATGAATTGGACACTTCTGTTTGAGATTGCTTCCAAGTGCACAAAAAAAAAAAATTTAAAAAAGGCCTTCCCCCACCCTAATAAATGAGCAGGGAGAAGGAAGAATTTAATGTAGACCCTTTAATTTGCTGATTTAAAGGATGTGTATTGCTAGGAGGAAAATCCAAAAACTGATTTTCCATCTAACAGTGAAGTGGAACCGTTCAGAATGCCACCACCTCGGCTTTAACGCCCCACTCTGGTGGTGTTAGGATTTGGGTTTAAGTTTCCATCTGTTTTGCCCTTCTTAAAGACCCAGGCTATGAAGCCTATTAGGTGGGTCAAGGAATATTTAAGAGCAGAAGGGACACTGGCGATTGTCATTAGAGACTCCAGAACTCAGTGAGAACAATCAATGTCCCAATAAGAAGAAAGGGGAGGGGGCGATGTTGAAAAGGAATAAAGGTTTGAGTAACTAACTACAGCCTTCTGAGCGCTTGGCTCGTAGTTATGAATACTAATTAAAATTCCCGCTGGATTCAAGCTATAAAAGAAAATTCCTCCTTTTCTCATTCTTTCCCATTCTGTTCCCCCAGCCAAACAGCGCCTGGCAACTAGCAAGGAGGAGCTCCAATGCGTTCAGGGAGAACTGATCTCTATGAAGTAAGCCAGTGCACGTCTCATTAAATTAAAGACCCCTCCTCCAAGCTCAGAATCAATCATCTCAAGCCACCCTGAAAACCAGAAGCTCCTGCCTCACGTGACCTAGTCATTCCCCCCCCCCCCAACCTATTCCTGTAGTGTTGGATGATAGACACGTGCTCAGCTTTGCCTTGAAAAATGGCAAAGACCATTCATTCTCCTACTAGACAGAGAAGTCAGACCTTTGGTATGGGCTCAAGAAGGGTCACCAACCCACTCTCCTTTTAGGCAGTGTGACCAGATGTCAGAACCGCAAAAGAGGGCCAGGCACCCCAAAATGTAGGACATCCAAGAAAAATGGACAGGACAAAATAAAAGCTAAAAACACTAATGTTTTGATTGCATGGGGTGCATTTAAACACCTGATTACTTATTATTAAATTTAAAATTATACTGCATGTAATTTGTTACGTATAGTTTATTAATTACAAGAAGGATATGCACTGTCTGCAGGGGCCGCTCACAGAGAAAAGGAAGGTATTAAAATTCTTTCTCAGGCCACAAGGCTAAAAAAGAGGACATATCCTGGAAAAAGAGGATGTGTGGTCACCCAGCTTTTAGGATAGACTTACTTTCAATAGGCTAAAGCTGAATCAACATTCCAATTCCTGGAGCCTATTTTCAGGGCTAAATGACATCCTAGCAGTTATTTGTGAGTAGATATAATTTTTTTTCTTGATACACTTCTAGTGGCATCCCCATGTATGTTTACTCAGAACTAAGGGCCCAATCCTTAGTTCCAGTGCTGCTATGCCTATGGGGTATACACTGCTTCCTGTGTTGGGGATGCAGTCACAGAGGCCTCCTTAAGGTATGGGAACATTTGTTCCCTTACCCCAGGGCTGCATTGCAGTTGCACTGGAGCTGGAAAGTTGGATAGGATTGGGCTGTAAGTAAGTAATGAGATTTTTACATCTGTAGATCTGCTTAGGTTAGTTAGCCCATGTATGTCTCTTTGAAACAGTGGTGTACCTGAGAATTATAAGGGGGGGGCAAATGCCCTGGGTGCCAGGTTTGGGAGGGCGCTGCCACACTGCCTTCCCTCCCCCTACAGCACCCTCCCATGGTGCACAGTTGACCACTGAGAGTATTGATGTGACTATCTAAGGGGCACTTCAAGGGCCAAAAATTTTCACTTCCAGCCAAAAAACAGAAGTGATGATTTTCAGCCCTTTGAAGGCATTTCAAGGGCCAGGGAAGGAACGGGAGGCCTCTCCAGAACGCAGAGAGATAGTGCGGGTGGGGGTGGCATCTCCAGGTGGGGTGGTGACACTCCTGGAGGTGTGGCCCTTGGCTCCACAGTGACTAAGAATACCCTAGACTCTAGAGAATGAGAGAGATGAACCATATGGACAGTGGCATAGCTAAAGCATCTGCTATATGGAGTCAAAGCAGCCCTCCCCATGACAAAATCAAAATTAATTAAGTAAATAAAAAGTGTGCCTCATATTGATTAGAAACAAGTTCTACAAGCATTCCCCCCCCCCCCCGTCCAGCACATGATCCTCTTGGGGGGAGGGAAAGAGGGCTCAGTTAAAAGCAAAGAGAACAGTGCAAGACATGTGAAAGATGGGTCTTCTTGGTTGGGACACAGGTGTCAGAAAGCTGAACAGGCAGGCAGCCTTTCTTAGCAAGCCACTACTCTATCCATAATGGAGCCGACACACAAGGAGTTCCCTGCTACCGCCCCCCCCCAGCCACCAGACCCATCTTGTTTCATACATGTGCCCTCCCCCCAACCAGCAAACAATCTAAAAAGATGCAGAAGAACACCAGCAAACAGCCACTAGAAAAGATATTGTGCTGGGATGAAGAGGGACAGTTATTCTTCCTGGCTAAACATAAGAAAAGAACCACTTGAAAAAGTGCCTCTTTGACCAGTTAACAGGGGTAACTACGTATATTATGATATATGGAAATGTGAGTCAACTCATATTAACACCTCATTAGTTCCATGCTGTATCATAACAACACTTCATTGGCTCTTGGAACAATCAGTCTCATGAGAGTCAATTTTGAGTTATAAAAATCCACTTTTTGTTCCATAAGACAGTTGTGTTTTCTTTTTCTGGTTAATTGGCCATAACTGTTGATAGATTACAGATATTGCAACACAGTATGTTTATATTATTATTCATAACTACCAAGGTTTTCAAAATTGTGGCCACTAGTATCAAGCTCAGCTTGTTGCCCCCCCTAAATTCCAGGGCAAATGACCCCCCAGCCTGCCCTAAGCTATGCCACTTTATATGGTGAAGAGGGAATCTCTTTGAACCAAGTCATAGCCCAATCCTATGCATGTCTACTCAGAAGTAAGTCCCATTGGAGTCAATGGGGCTTACTCCCAGGAAAGTGTGGATAGGATTGGGCTGCCAGTTGGGGTAAGACTGTGCAAAGAATAGGATGAGGTAAGGAGGGAACTGGTACTTAAAAAAAATAATAATAAAGGAAGAAAGAGAGGTCCAGCAAAATATTTAGGAGCTGAAAGTATGACTGGAGCAGAACCAGAGTCAATCTGATGCAACACTCAAGCTCCAACACGCCCCCCCCCCCGCCTTTGAGAAACCCACTATCAGGGTAGAAAGGGGAAGCCTCCAAGTTGTTTACTCTGAAGTAAATCCTATGGTGTCCAGTAAGATTTACTCCCAAGAAGCTGTACATATGGCAACATTGTGTTGAGACTTCTCTTGTTAATCTATCATCCTGGTGAATAGCCATTGATAGACCTCTCCTGCATGAATTTGTCTAATTCCCTTGGAAAGACAGTTCTAAACCAGCGGCTATGCCCAGATCTTGTTGCAGTGAATCCAGTAAGTTAATTATGCAATGTATGAAGAAGTTCTTTCTATTGTCTGTCCTGTACCTACCGCCAATCTCCCTCCTGGTTTTAGTGTTAACGAGATCATGAAAAAAACTCCATCACCATTCATACTTTCATAACTCTCCATCATTCCTTCATCTCATAACCATGTCTCTTTTCTAAACTAAAATTCCTGGGTTCAAAAGTCATAATATTCTATTTTTCTTGTAGGAAAGGTGCCTCAGCCCTTGTCCATTTTGATTAACCTTTTCTACATCTTTTCCAGGTCTATAAAATGATCTCTTTAAGCCATTTCTGCCGAACATGCAACAGGGATCAAATGAGTACACCTGTGGGCTGGGCAGAAATGGGTTAAAGTCCCTTCTTGAATTTTCATCAACCTAACAATTCAGCATTGCAAATACGTTTCCCTCACTGTTCACTGGGTTCAGATTGTTTGAAAATGTTAAACAGTGCCTATCCTAATATAGATTTTTGGTAAACCCTTCTTGGTTATTTCCCTTTGTTGTGAAAAGTATCTGTTTTCCTCCACTCTCTTTCAATTGCTCTTTAACCACTTTCTTGTCTGGTTTCTTGTCCCATGTCTGTTGAGTGTATCTAGAATATTTTAGAGAAGGACTTTGTCCAAAGTGTTTTGGAAGTACAAGTATGTAACATGTACTGGAATGTGCCTATATACATGTTTATAGATTTAGGAAAAAAATTTCAAGGGAGAACAAAAATTCTAGAACAGAAATTTTCATGGTCTGATGAGACAGTGGCTCCCTTTGCAGAAGCCATGCTGATTCTTTATTAGCAAGGCTTGTTCCTCTGTATCAGCAGTTCCCAATCAGTGTGTAACAATGCCTTAGGGCATCACGAGGCGCTTGCCAGGGCATTGCAAGCCACCCACTGCTAGGTTGAGAGACTGTAGCTTGAGCCTCCAGACAGTGGCAGGAGGCTCAGTGCAGTGGACGGAGCTGCAGTATGTAAAAACCATTCACTGTGAAAAGCCCTCCGGCCTGCCTTGACCCTCTTACCACTTAGAGGCTTTCTTTGAACCAGGAAGTGAATAGCGGTGACATCACTGCATGAAGCGTTTACCTTCTTTGTCATTCACTTCCTGGTACCAAGGGTGTCACAACCTGGGAAGTTTGGGAACCGCAGCTCTATATGTTTGTTAATGCAAATTTTTATAATTCCAACCATTAATCAAAGACAGAAGCTATATGCTTCTGTTAGTAGTTAATAATTTTCTAGAAGTTAGTAATTTTCTCATTTCCTCTATAACATTTTAGAAAATGGATATCAGAACGGTTTTTAAAACATTTAGGTTGTTAGGTTGACTGACCCATAGTCCAATCCTACCTGAATTCCCATGAGGCAATACAGTGGCAAAAGCATGGTTCCACTGAATCCTGCAGGAGAAATTGTGGCTGCTGGAGATCTCCTTGGGGTAAGCCCCAGCAGCTGCAATGGGTCAACTTGAACTTCTGCCAGCTCATTCGCAGACAAAAGTCCACATTGTTTTGTGCAGGTGGATCAAACTTGCATCCGCCACTGCAGATCCTGCCCCTCTTCTGGGCCTGATCCACCCTCCTTCCCCACTGCCACCACCACCCTGTTCTGCCTACCCCCCCATTCCACCCACCCCCACCCCATTCAACCCCCTACCCACCTCCCTCCAACACCCTGCACATTCTTATTTGCTCTGGGGGGTATCCATGGAGGCCACTGCAGCCTCCCACCAGCCCATGGCACTTTTCAATGGAGGCTGTTTTACAGCAGCCTCCACCTGTTGAATGCTAGGCAGGGATTAGGATTGGGCCACCAGTCCTTGGTAAAGAAGTCCACTTCAGTGATAAACTACAACTTTTTGCTATGAGATTAATAACTTCTTTCCAGACTCCAAGGTGTATACCATCTGGTTTTGTGACTTGTTAATCAAGGGTTAATTGATCAGTTTGCCTTCAAATTTCACCTCTGTCTGATGTAGTTCTTCAGATGCCATCTCAGGGGAAAAGAATGTTCAAGTGTGGGAATGTGTCTAGCATCTCATGCACTAAAAACCTATCCCAAGAATTCCTATAACTTGTCAGCAGTTTCCCTATTCTCCTTTACCAGTCTTTCTACAGCTTTACAATCAAATAGTCCTACTCCCTCCTTTTCAGTTTTCATTTCAATTCATGTCTGATGCCTGTAAATAAAGGGTATTGTTTGTTTTAACAGCTTAAGCAATGTGCTTCTCGATTCTTATTACCTACTTACTTTTTTTTAGGGTTACCAGAGTTGATGTTGCTTTTCATTTTTCTCATTGGGACAAGGTTTCCACATTTTCAAGGAACCCTTCTTGCCTTTATGGTTTTCCTGACTTTGCTCGTTAACCACACTGGCATCCTATTCCACTTATTTGGACTTTTTCTAATCTGCAGTATACATTTTATCTGAGCTGCTATTATAGTGGTTTTAAATAACCTTCAAGTTTCCTGAAGGGACTTGACCTGCCTGACCTTCCCTTTCAACTTTCTTTTAATGAAGCCCCTCATTTTGGAGAAGTTTCCTCTCTTGATATTAAATGTGACTGTGCTGGGCTTGGTAGGCAAGTTTCTACTGATGTATACGTTGCATTTAATAGCACTGTGGTCGCTGTTCCCAAGTGGTTTGCCAATACTTACATCTTGCATTGAGTCCTGGGAAGCACTCAGGATTATGGCCAGAATTGCCTCCCTTTTTGTCATATCCTGAGTGTTCATTTACTCAGTCAGTGAGAGGCTGGTGGCACTTGTCCATTATTACATTTCCTTCTCTGGTTCCTTCCCTCCTCCCCCCCACTCAAGATGTGCAATCTCTGTCTTACTGAAGTTTTTTAATATTGAGTAACTGAAATACCTAATACATGGGTACATGTGCCCAGCTCTAAAATCACTTGCCTGCCCTTAAAAACATCCCTGTCCTGACTCAAGAGCCACCATCCACCAGAACAGACATCACTGGGCCAGACAGACCAATGGATGACTTAGTACAAAGTAGCTTCAGAAGCTGTTCTGTTTTAGTTCTAGGACTCCATTTTCCCTCCATCCCCCATATCTTGAGGCTGCTGGAATATACCTTTAAAGAGCCTATACACTGTGTCCAGATGTCCTTTTCTGTACAGTTTTTCCTTTCACTTTTGAGTCTTTTAAATGGCTATGGTTTATTTCAGCATGCTCTTTGCTGAGTTCTACCATGTCTCCACTTTGTCTCCATTTACATCATTTTACCCAAGGGATGAGTTCTCCCCAACTAGATGCTCCCCAGCTCTGATGGTTTTTTCCCAGAAGTCCCCCATTTCACAGTTGCTTTGCAACCTGTTCTTATAGAAAAGAGGTGTGGGGGAGGGGCATGATTGAGATATACAAAATTATACAGGGGTAGATAGAGTGGATAGAGGGATGCTCTTTTCCCTCTCTTACAACACCAGAACTAGGAGACATCCACTAAAATTGAGTGCTGGGAGAGTTAGAACAGACAAAAGAAAACATTTCTTTACCCAGTATGTAGTCTGCGAAACTCCTAGCCACAGGATGTAGTGAAGACATCTGGCCTAAATGCCTTTAAAAGGGGACTGGACAGTTAAGTGGCCAAAGTTAAACCCAAGCCACAGTCTGGTGTCTTCATTGGGGAGGGGTGTGTGAGGGCAAATAGAATGCCAGATGCAGGGGAGTGGCAGCAAGAGGCAAGTATCTTGAGTGCTCCTGAGGCATCTGGTGGGCTGCTGTGAGATACAGGCAGCTGAACTAGATGGGCCCTAGGCCTGATCCAGCAGGCTCTTCCTATGTTCTGTTTTGTTAGTACATACCAGTCATCTGTTGCAATAGTGGTTCAAGTGGAGCCATAATGTAGCAACATCAGATAAGCCTGTCATAAATTTTTGCTGTTACTCACCACAAGTGTTTGGGAGACTGTGGGAAATAATAAAATAGCCATTCACTCTAGTACTTTTATCTACTGAATATAATATTGGAGAAAGACCTTTTTTTATTTTCAGGGAGCCACACTCATAACTTCTCAGGTAGTCCTAAGAATGTGCCTTTTCTGTACTGAGTCAGAGAGTTGGTCCCTCCAGCCCAGTGCTGCCTGCATAGGCTGATGGCAGCGTCAGCAGCTGCTCTCCAGTGTATGGCATCCTTCTCTACCATACCAGGAGATGCTAGAGCTTGAACCTGGGGCCTCTTGCATGTGGAGCATGTGTCCTGCCACTGAGCTATGTCCCAGTCACTGACCATCCCCTGGAGTCACCATACATTCATCAAGAGCAGTTTGAGGTAGGCTGGAGATATTAATCTCCTACACTGCAGGGCACAGAGGTTGGGTTTCCATCTCTGAAGTTCCAAGAGCTTAGAGATTAGGACTGCAATCCTATTCACATTTACCTGGGAGTAAGATGTATTGACTATAATGGGACTCACTTCAGAGTAGACATGCATAGGATTGAGCTCTCAGTTTCTAGTCAGTCAATTTGGGGAAGAAGTCTCCCCAAATTAAAAAAAAATAAATTATTTTTTAAAAGAACCTACTTGTGTTCTTTCTCTTGTCCCCCCAGGAAATATGAAACAAATGTGACATGTTCCACTGAACAAAGCATGGGGGAAATATATACATCCAAAGAAACAGCACTCCCATGGACAACATTTGAATAGTAATCGATTCACATGTAAACACAAATACCCCTTCAGGAGTCTCAAAGTACTACAAAAGGTAGCTAACTGAATGTTACACATTGGCAGCGGTTTGTGAGATGGACTTAGACCTAGAAGATCCTGGTTCAAATCCCCAATCAGCCATTAAATTTCCTTGGTTAATCTCTTTCTTAGCCTAACCTACCTCACAGGGTTGTTGTGAGAACAAAAGGACGGCAACTATGTACACACCCTGAACAACTTGAAAGAAGGGTAGTATAAAACTGAAATAAATATATAATCCATATTAAGGGATACTGAGCATGTCCCTGAAAACTATCAATATTTATTTAAAAAATAAAATATTAATTGGGCATGTTCTTAGCACTACTGATCACTGCTTTGGATACATAGATGGAAAAATGATCTATAAATAAATAGTTCTCTGCACTACTTTCTATGTGCCAGGCTCATGAAGTCATTATCACTCTGCGATGAATAACATATAAATAACCCCACTGCTACTAACTCTTCATGTGGGCTTCAGCAACTTACCATCTGTCACTGTGCTCCCCAGCTGAGCACAGGAAGCAGAGTAAAATACTAGTGAGTAACTCATTTTGCTGGTTAACTTCCTGATTGAACTACATTTTACCTAGAGTCCAGCTGTCTTGCTTCAACACACTGACTTGGGCATAAGTACAACTGGTCTCTGTTAGACTTCCTTTTGAGTCTCAGGGTCCAACCCTACCCAACCCACTAAAACTGAGCATTGGGAGAGTTAAGACAGACAAAAGAAAATATTTCTTGACCCAGTCTGTAGTCTGTGGAACTCCTTGCCACATGAAGTGGTGATGGCATCTTGCCAAGATGCCTTTAAGAGGGAATTGGACAAATTTCTGGAGGAAAAGTTCATTAAGGGTTACAAGTCATAGTAGGTATGTGCAAGCTCCTGGTTTTAGAGGTAGGCTGCATCTGATTGCCAGATGCAGGGGAGGGCACTAGGACATAGGTTGTTGTTTTGTGTGCTCCCTGAAGCATTTGGTGGTCCATTGTGAGATACAGGAAGCTGGACTAGATGGGCCTTTGGCCTGATCCACCAGGGCTCTTCTGATGTTTTGAGTAAACATGCATAGAATTGGGCTGCCACAACTCATTCATACTTGAAAGTAAATCCTGGTTACACAAATTGGGACCATGTACCAGATCTAGTTGACTAGATGGAGGACAAAGGGATTTTCCACAATAGGGATATAGGATGAAGGACTTTCACTGAGTGCCTCCTTATTGGGGGGGGGGGCAGAGATATAGCATCTGAGTTTCTTCTCTGAGCCTCAGGGTGACCAGATCCAAAGGAGGACAGAGTGCATCTACCTTTCACAATTGTATAGAAGAGGAAATTTAGGCAGGTGCAGCTTTTTAAACCTTTCCAGGTTGAGCTGCACCTGCCAAAATTCCCTCATCTATACAATGCTACAAGGCTTCCATTTCAAGGCTTCCACTATAGGCTTCAAGGCTTCCACTATTTCTAGCCACCCTGACATAATATTCCTGTCCCTCATTCTAGTGCTCTTGGAGTATGCGGTAGTACTGTATGCAGAGGCATAACTAGGGCAGAGCCGGAGGGGCTTGTGCTCCATGTTCTACACCAACCATTTTCAACCATTGTGCTGTGACATACTGGTGTGCCGCGAGTGGTCCACAAGTGTGCCACAGGAATTTGGTGGAAGGTCATTTATTAATAGGGCCAGTGGGAGATGTGAGCCCCCACTGGCAGCATGGTGTGCCTTGTCAATTGTCAAAAACCTGGTGGTGTGCCTTGACTAGTGCCTTGTCAGTGTGCCCTGAGATGAAAAAGTTTGAAAATCACTGTTCTACACCAAGAGGGGGTGCATGATGGCTCCTCAGGCTCTGCGGTAGGCCACGCTTGAAGGAGAGCTTCCACAGGAGAAGGAAGGGGAGTGCAAAGTGGCTGCAGAAAGTGCGCCTCCTTTGGGAAGAACCAGGAAATGATGTTACATGACATAATGCCACATGACAACGCTGCCCCAGGCACCAGGGCAGTGTGTTACGCCTCTGACTGTACAGTACCATATATGAAATAACCCAAAGTGGCAGCAGTGGAAGGTTGGGAGTGGGGGATACAGTAAGGAGAACTGTGTTGGCTCAGGCCAGTATCCAACAGAGGGCAGACAGAGATGCTTCTGTTTGCCTCTCAACAACAGGCGGCTTCTGGGGAGGGTGATCCACAAATCGGTCACAGCAAAGAGTTAGAACATAAGAACAGCCCTGCTGGATCAGGCCATAGGCCCATCTAGTCCAGCTTCCTGTATCTCACAGCGGCCCACCAAATGCCCCAGGAAGCACACCAGATAACAAGAGACCTGCATCCTGATGCCCAGACATGCATCCTGGTGCCTGTGGCCTCCTCCCGGCTCTGGCCGGCCAGCCAGCAGGTGTGGAGCTCCAGCGAGGCACCTGCTCCTGCGGTGGCTCAGGAGGAGGAGCGCAGGCTGGCTGGCTGGCTGAGCGGGTGATCTATGGGGCCTGGCGCGGAGGTGGAGGAGGATTTACAGCCAGGGCAGGCAGGGCGTGAAATCTGCCCTGTCAGAGCTCGGTGGGCATGCTGGATACCCCTCGCTCAATGGCCACATCTGTGGGGGGGGGGGGGAAAGAAGCGCCCAGAGGCCTTTCTGGGTGCCTGGAAATCCTCCTCCTCCTCTTCCTCACCATCATCATCATCAACCTCCCCAACAGTCATTGGACTGTATGGATTTTGGGGTTGCTATGGGAAGCTTGCTGGTAGAAGCCCCTGGAGGAGGAGGACTTGCGGATCAACCCCCCAGAGGGCAGGTTGGATGGCCAGCCTTTCCCAGGGGACGGAGTGGCTCTGTTTAGAAAGGAGATCCGGGCCGGGATGAGGCTGCATCTCAGTCTCCCTCCTCCCTCACACCACCAGGGAGGGCAGGGAATAAGCCCTGTCTGGGTAGCCGTGGCCAGGCTGGGCACAACCATGCCAGGCTAGACGTACACCACGGTCTGAGTCTGCAATCCTAGGCACCCTTTCCTGGGAGTAAGCCCCATTGACTCTAATGGGACTTACTTCTGAGTAGACAAGCCTAGGACTGGGCTCTGACTCCGTCCAAAGCTGCAGCCTGCGTTGGTGGGATCCCCCTTGTCCAGGCAGAGCTGGCTGGTCTCCTCCCTGCAAAGAAGGGCCTGGGGGGGAGGCTGAAGGAGCCTTGCAAGGACATGGCCCTCCGGGCGGGGCCCACGCATCGTCCCACCATTGCAAGGCCTGCTTCCTAAGATTGTTCTGCTGCTTCCTGCGCCGGGCCAGCTCAATGGAGCAGCTGCAGCCGCGCAAGGCACGTGAAGGGGGGGGGCACTGAGTGGTCTGCCTCCGGCTCACGCTGCTGCTGCTGCTCTCATTGGATGGGGAGGGCAGTGGGGGAGAGCAGGAGTTCCTGCGCTTTCCTGGTCACGTGACTCCTGCCACCCACTTGCAGTACAGGAGGAATGAACCAGGACCAGGTTGCACCCTGTGCGCCCTTCCAGCCTCACCCACCTAGATGAATGCTGGCAGGCTGAAAAGGCGCCTGGGGGCATGACTGAAAATTATGCAGGGGGTGGATAGATAAGAGTGGATAAGGGGATGTTCCTTTACCTCTCACGCAACACCAGAGCAAGGGAACAGCCACTAAAAGGGAGTGTCTGTGGAACTCCTTGCCACAGGAGATGTTGATAGAGTGGATGGGGTTGCTCCTTTCCCTCTCACACAACACCAGAGCAAGGGAACAGCCACTAAAATTGTGTGTTGGGAGAGTTAGGACAGACAAAAGAAAATATTTAGCCTGTGGAACGCCTTGCCACATGATGTGGTGATGGCTCTTGGCCTAGATGCCTTTAAAAGGGGATTGGACAAATTTTCTGGAGGAAAATTCCATCACAAGTTACAAGCCATGATATGTATTGCAACCTCCTGATTTTAGAAGAAGGCTCAGAATGCCAGGTGCAAGGGAGGGCACCAGGATGCAGGTCTCTTGTTGTCTGGTGTGCTCCCTGAGCCATCTGGTGGGTCACTGTGAGATACAGGAAGGTGGGCTAGATGGGCCTTTGGCCTGATCCAGCGGGGCTCTTAAGTTCTTACAGAGAAGCCATGAAGATCATTTTGCGCATGCCCAGGGGCGCTACTATGTATTTTCACATTTAACCCCCCATCACCCTTCTTCCAAGGAATTCTGAGTAGCTGTGTACTAAATATGGTATTTCTGTCCACCTATTCTATTTTAGCCTCAGAACAACCCTGTGATGTAGGCTAGATGGAGATAGATAGTGACTAGCCCAGGGTCACCAGGAGGACTTCATGGCCAGTGGGAATTTGAGCCCAGAGCTCTAGGTTTCAAGTCCCCCACCAGGCACCACACGGCCTTGTTAACTCCATGCGTCCTCAAAATGAACTCTGGAGATCTAGAGGTCTAGAATTTAGAGACATGATAGATCCTTAAATCTTCAGCTGGAATCTTACATAACATATAAGAACATAAGAAGAGCCCCTCTGGAAAGGCCCATCTAGTCCAGCTTCCTGTATCTCACAGTGGCCCACCAAAAGCTCCAGGGAGCACACGAGAGCACAGCCACAACCTGCGTCCCGCCACAATCAGAGGCAGCCTACTTCTAAAACCAGGAGCTTGCACATACCTGCCTTGACTTGTAACCCGTGATGAACTTTTCCTCCAGAAATTTGTCCAATCCCCTCTTCAAGGCAGATCAGCAATATGCCATCTACTACTACTTCCGGTGGCAAGGAGTGACCCAGGCTAATTACACGGTTATTCACAGAGCAGGCCTCCCTAGATGCCCTGTGCCTATCCACCCACCCTCAGTAGGCTCAATAGGAAACGCTCCCCTCCCCCTCCCAGCCCGAAGGCCCTTTCCGAGTGCAGATCTGCGGATTAGGAGCGAGTTGAGTTCTTCGCGTGGCCCTGAGCAAGCTTTCAAAGGTCCCTAATAAAAATTGATCGGGCTACTTCTGCGGCGCGGGGAAAATGGGTTGGAGAGCCTGCAAGATGGGGCGCAGGTTCCCCCCCCCCCGAAATGACAGATGAAGCCATAAACAAGTTTGATCTCCGAATCCAGCTTCGATAAATATTAAACACGGTCTCCCCCTCCCCTCCCGCGTGCGCCCCCCCCCTTTTTTCTGGGCCACGTGTGGATTATGATATATGGAGCGTCCCAACTTTCAAATAAGGAAATACCCGAGAAAATGATCTCAATAAATTTTCTAAGTATAAACGTTGATTATGTTTCGATTTTCATTCAAGAGGCGATGCTGCCCGTTCTTCGGTGCAAATGACATCTGGCAATAGGCTTTGGAAGGAAAGCGGGGGGGGGGGAGGGAGAGAGAGAGAGAGATGGGCCCCCGAGAAGAAGGCTCCCTATTTTGAGACAGAGAGCCCTCGCCCCGTGCCAATTGATGCAATCCGTGGCTGGAAAATGAATGGGGTAATTTATGAGCAAACAGAAAAGTCAGGCAGATTGGATCAGCACCTCCTGTCCCAGCCCCCTCTCCCCCCCCCCCCCATCCATCAAGTTCCAATTAACAGCCTCACCCGAGAGCTTTAATGTGTTTCCAATCTAGTGGCCTGATAGACTCATCAATTCCTGGGGGAGAAATTAAGGAAATCGACCGCCCCTTGGCGTTGGAGTGTCATTGCTTTCTGCAACTATATGTCAAATTAAAAACACAATTAAAATTTAAACTGTTTCAATCAGAGGGTGCCCCGCGACCGATGTTTCACTTAATAGAACTCGGATGAAAATCTGAGGCTTCCACTCCATCATGGGAGCCCGCCAGAGAGTTGGGGAGAGGAGAGCCAATGATCCTTCCAGGGCCTTTTTTAATATTCGAGCTGGGCAGAGGCCAGGTGGCGAAGCAAGGCAAGGCCTACAAAGCACCCCCTCCATCTGCCCACAGAAAGCGGAAGATCAAGCCCCCCCCCTTATTTTACTACTGATCACTTACATCAGAATAACTACACTGATGCACTCAGTGTATTCAGAGCCTAGGGAGTTTACTCAGGAGTCAATCCCACTGAATTCCAGCATTCCTCTTAAATATCTCATCCAGGTAGCTGGCTGGCAGATTCACCCAGTGAACTTTCCCTCAATCCTATACACACATACTCAAACGTTTGTCCCACCACGTGTTCTATTTTTAGAACTTGCTGTCTCTGGTCAAGTCCCTAGGCCTACATTCTTGGTGGGATTTTGTTCTCCCAATGCCTAACCAGGACATCTCATCTGATCTCTAAATCAGTACAGAGCACTGCATCTGTGATAACACAAAGTGCTTAGGAAACACAGATTAGGTCACACACACCCATTTATATATGGAACACACACACACACACACACACACACACACAGAGCGCTCAACCCTTTCTGGTTACAATGTGTCAAGGACAGGATGACCAGATGTCATAACCACAAAAGAGGACAAGGCAAACCAAAATGTAGGACATCCAAGAAAAACGTAGGACATGACAAAATAAAAGCTAAAAACACTTGTATGTTGTTTTCTTGTGGTTAATTTAAAGACTAGATTATTTATTATTAAATTTAAAACCATATTACATGGAATGTATTCATTACAAGAAGGTTGTGTGCTGCCTGCAGGGGCCCAGTCACAGGGAAAAGGAGGACATTGAAGTTCTTTTCCAGGATGCAAGGCTAAAAAAGAGAACATGTCCTGGAAAAAGAGGATGTCTGGTCACCCTGGTCAAGGAAATAGGGATCTGTCCTATGCAATGTGTCTACCAATGCAAGAGATAGGAACTACCCTGTCCTGGCTCTGGCCACCCGCCCTCTGGGAGCTTTCAGCTGAGTTGTATTGCAACAGTAAGAAGTCCACCTGGGCCATCCTGCCTGCACTGGAAGATTTACAGAGGCAACACAGCTAGTCTGGGGTGTATCATGGCAGAGGAAGGGGGGGAAGCCTTTTCAAAGCAGACACCCAAACAAGAGACATAGAGAGCCCCCCAAATCTACTCAGAGGTAAATCCCATCATAGTCAATGGGGTTTGCTCCCAGGTAAATGGGGATTAGGATTACAGCCTAGGCCACTCAATTCTTTCACTAGCCACCCATAGCATTCACATTGTAGGCTCCCTAATAATGGGGTCATCGATTAATCGGTGCTATTTTCTGCTTACTCTTAGAGAAGCCATCTCCCCTCCATCCTTTTCCCCTTTCAGAACTCAGAAACAGACACCAGGTCGGATTATACTGCACAAAAGGAATTCTGAACCAGTGATCACAAATAAACTGGGGTGACAAGCCAGAGTCTGTAGACTCTTGCATGGACCTCAAGGGTCTCCTTTCCATTTTGTGTTGCCAAGCTCTACCTGTCAGTGATCAAAGCCAAGTAGGCACAAACAAAACCATCCACATCCTCTAGATTTTAGGGACTTTTTTAAAGATCCCAAATGAGATCTCTTTGAAAGTCAACTGACATTTGGTTTGGATCAGTGCTTCAGGAGCTCAGAAGACAAGCTGGGAAAGGTCATTTATAGCCAAAAACCCCTTGCACTGCTGTGTCTTTACCAGGCCCAAAGCTATCTAGGCCCAGGCTGAATCCAGACTAGGACGCAGCAATGAAATGGCAGAGTTCTAAGATGGTAGAATGAAATGCAGCCTTTCAGAACAGGCAATACATTTATGGAATTCTTCTGTATACAGAAATACGCCCTGCAAGTAGAAAACTAGCATGTCAGGGAAAAGAAACCTTCTTCCTCAATTTTTCCTTGTTGTGCTAGAGTTCACCTTGATAGGTAGATGATCAGTTGGACGTGCAGTCAATTATCCTCCCAACTCAGGTCTCAACAGCCTCTGTAGAAAACACCCAGGTACAAACACAACAAGCCAAGGGGCATGATCCTAACCAGGTCTACTAATAAGTCCTATTTTGTTCAATGGGGCTTACAGGAAATTGTGGTTAGGATTGCAGCCAAGGTTACCTAATTGCAAGGCTGCAATTCTATCCACACCTACCAGGGATTAAGCCCCATTGACTTCAATAAGAATTACTTCTGAGTAGACATGCATAGGATTGGGCTCTCAGTCCCAAAGACCTAGCTCGGCTCAGTTATGCTGCTCATTAAGTCACCATGGGCCAATCATACTCTCTCAACCTTCCTTACCTCATAGAGCTGTTGTGAGGATAAAAGAGGGGGTTGTTATTTGGAAGACTTTTAGAAGAAAGGTGGGACCGAAGTGGAGTTTATCCAGAAGACAAGACAAGAGTGTATCCATAACAAGAGTTATGATTTACTGTGGTATCTAATCAGAAGAAAGACCCATTAAGTTCAATGCTGTTAATCCCAGGTAGGTGCACATAGGAATGCAGCCTTTGAAATTAATGGGACTTCAGTTAGCCTTGACTAACATGACTTTCATCAGAGCAGACAACCCACGTTAATTAACAAGCTGAGCCATGTGCCAACTAGATTCTTCCCCCCCCCCCAGTTCCCAAGCAGAGCAAGACAGAGCCTCCCTGAGGTTGGAGCTGTCATTGCGAATCGCTCTTAACATAGACTGATCCTCCATGAATTCCTGTAAACCTGGGGAAGATCTGCTGAGTCGGTGAGCATCACTCCATTTTGTGCTCTTGGTCCAATCTGCATGGAGGCTTCCTGTCACAAACTGACCTCAGTTCATATTCATAGAGTGACTCTGGGTTCAATGAATCGGGACTCAGGAGAGAGGAAGAACATTTTTGATGTCCTGTATACACCCATTCATAATTTTATAACATGCTTCTTCCCTGTACAAGCCCATGCATGTTTATTCAGAAGTAAGCCCCACTACTCTTTGGGGAGTCTGTGGAACTCCTTGCCACCGGATGTAGTGATGGCGTTTGGCCTAGCTGTCTTTCAAAGGGGATTGGACAGATTTCTAGAAGTCCATCACAGGTTACAAGCCGTGATGGGTATGTGCAACTTCCTGGTTTTAGAAGTAGGCTACTCAGAATGCCAGGTGCAAGGAAGTGGCACCAGGATGCAGATCTATTGTTGTCTTGTGTGCTACCTGAAGCATCTGTGGGCCACTGTGAAATACAGGAAGATGGTCTAGATGGGCTTTTGGCCTGGACTAGTGGGGCTCTTCTTGTTATAGCTTCTGAGACCATATGCTTTGCATAAAATTCCTGCCTGAACTTTTGGAGACCTGCTGCCTGTCAGTGCTGCCAGACTGAATTAGGCGGGCCTTCAGTCTCAGTATAAAGGAGCTCCTTACCTTCCTACTTAGCAGTGGCGTCGCTAGGGGGATGCGGAGGGTGCGGTCCGCACCAGGTGACACACAAGAGGGGGGTGACATGCACTGGGAGGGTGACGCGCTAAAATCGTGGTGGTTAGGAGTAATACCATCCTGTTATATACCATTGGATGCGGAATTTCGAGCGGAATGCAATGCAAAAAACGGGAGTGAAATATCTCCTTTCTATCAAAAGTTATTTGCAAAAAAACCGGAAAACAAAAAATGCATGGAACCCAATGGAAAGAGAAACCAAGGGGTATCGCGCGTTTACGCGCGAGTAGGTGAACATGCCTTAGTCCATCTGAAAGGGCAGGCTGAGAGGAATCCAACAACACCAGAATGGTCCTGATCCAATGAATGTAGCCCCCAAAAAACACCCCAGAAGGAGGTCCCTCCCTCTAAGCTGGCGACAGTATTGAGCCCTAAGGAAAGCAAAACTAAGCCACATGGTCTCGTTTACTCGCAAGTAAGCAAACGTGCCTTGGCTCCTGGGCAGATCAGGCAAAGGGAAATGTGAGGCCACCAGAATAGTCCTGATTTGATGCAACTGGAGCTCAACAAATGCTCCAGAAGGCAGCCCCCCCCCCAAAAAAAGAATGAAACAGGATTGACAGGGTAAGGTGAAATTTTTTTTCTGTTTTAAGCTGCAGTCCTATCCACACTTTCCTGGGAGTAAGCCCCACTTACTATAATGGAACTTACTTTTGAGTAGACAGGCATAGGATTGGGCTCTCAGACTTGCAAAGCCAAGTGGGTCCTGATAGTGATATGCTTGAAATATAAGAACTTAAACTGAACTGGGTTCAGTTCAGGGGGGTAGGGGTGAAAATCTTACTGATTCTTTTGGGGGGGGGTTATTGCAGGCAGGCTACAGAGAAAATTCACTTGGTGGAACAGGGCTGGCTTTCCCTTATTTATTGATTTTACTTTAATTTATTTATAATTATTTATTTTAATTTGCTTTATGATGGGTCCTGGACAGATTGTCATTCTAAGAAGTGGGTCCCAGTGCTAAAAGTTTGAGAACTGCTCCAATAAGGTATTAGTAAGTTGACACCCTGGGGGGAGGTGACACCACTTGTGACCAAAATCACTAAAATACCAGAGATGGTATTGGAGGAGTAATACCAACATGTTATACATTAATCAATGTGTAATTTCATGAAGAATGCGATGAAACAAACTACCTTGAAATATCTTTATTCTATCAAAAGGTACAGCCAAAAACCCAGTGGGGGCAGGACGATGGTAGATCACCACGCCCACCTCCTAGAGTGTTGCCCCGCCCACTGCAGGGGGGTGACGCTCTGACCTCCCGCACCTGGTGACGCGAACCCTAGTGATGCCACTGCTACTTAGTACCTTCCTACTAAGTCCTGATGGGACTTAGCCCTGGGAAGTGTGCCAAGGACTGCAGGCTAAGGAGGGGAAACTTACTCCCCAGTAAATGCTCTGCAGTGCCCGTTTTTGCCACACTGAGAATGGACACTGCGCATTCCCCAGGGAGTAAAACCCATAGAACTCAGTTGGGCTTCATAGGTAAACATGGACAAGATCGAGGGTTTAACAAAGCAATCTCTTTACCTCCGTCCTTACTCAGAAGAGAGTCCCACTGCATATAGTGGGGATGACTCTCCCCTGGCTGTGTATTCGGATGGCAGCTTAGTAGCCTTTCCTCAAAGAATCAAAGAAGTGCTTCAATCTCAGGAGTATCTGAGTTGCCCTCTGCACTTTTTGTTCCCAGTGCCATGGCATCTTTTTTAGAAGGGGTGGGGCCGTGGGGGTGACCATGAGGACCACAGCTCTACAGCCAACGGTGGCCGCATCAGACAGTTTCATCGTGGCCTCCAGTGAGAGGTGCTTGTGGTGGGACCAAACGGCTTTGCCGCACGGGGCGTCCCCAGAAGTTTTGGAGACACCTGGGCTGGAGGTGTTTTTCATTTGATCCTGACAATTTGTGGAGTGATCTCTCTGGATAACACGGTAGCAGAGACCTCGCAGTAACAGGCAGTTCTTCAGAAGGGAGGGCGGTGGATCATCCATTCGCCCCCCCCCCCAAAGATTTGGGGAACGACGAATACAAAATCCATCACAAATACCAAGGCGCCCTTATCCTAAACATAAAAATAGGTCCTCCGAGTTGGGTGCTTTGGGGAAGAGTTGTTTTCTCTTTGCCAGTATTTTTGTTGACCTTGCCGTCTTCCCTGTCCCTAATGAGGTAAGTCTATGATTCAGAACATATGTACCAATTAGGATTCAATTCCAAAGGTGGGAAGGCTATCCATGGTGGAAAGTGTGGCAGTGTGACAATAGTGGCTGAAAAGGTAGAAGCCTGGGCTGCACCACTTCAGTCTGTAATGAAATGTATGATTGTCGTATTTTTGAATGATAACTCACGTAAAGCTCCCTGCATGTAGTAAACTAGCACTTCAGGGAAAGTGTTGTGTTATAGTTTTCTCCTTGATGAACTAGTTTTCTGAATGCTGGGTGGTAGGATGTTTTATTTTGTTTTTGTTTTTTTAAAGTATAGAGATTCATTAAATATTACCCAATCCCTACATACACAAGCAAAAGGGTTACAGGTTAGAGCTCACTAAGGCTACAATCCTATCCACAGTTTCCTGGGAGTAAGCCCCATTGACTAGAATGGGATGTACTTCTGAGTACACATGCATAGGATTGGACTCCAACTCTGCTAATCCACTATAGAATCTTATTTTGCTTGCTATCCGGATCCAAATGCCCAAGACTGCAAACAAATCATAAGTGTTTCAGCTGGAAGTAAGCCAAGCAGACACGTGTTTAGAACATCAGCCAAGACCAGATCATTAACATCAAAGGGAATATTGACACTTTTCAGTAGTATTGTATCCTAAAGGAGGTTAAACTGATAGCTCTGCGTTGAGCCCAGGCTAGTCAACTCGGAAACGTGGAACCTGTTCCCCCTTTCCAGAACTAACGCAAAGGAACGTGACAGCTGTCCTGGGGAGAGAAATGTTAATATAGATGTCAGCGATACGATTGTCCTTAAAAAAAATTACCACCTAATTCCTAGCGAACGTTCTACAAACGCATTTTTAGTGTATCTAAAATCTGATTCAAGAAATGAACGTTACGTGTAGGGGAAAAGCATTCCCACAGTCCTAGGAATGAGCCAATCCAGAAAAGCTTGAGGGTCAAAAGAAAGGCTTCTTCTGTGGGCTGCCACCCTGAGTAGCCCCTTCAGCTTCCTCCGCCTGGAGAGAAGAGCCTCTCCTAGACTCTGTCATCAACTCCGTGAGCCAGAAGAGGCCCCTATCAACTCCTTCACGTATGTATTGTACCCTTTCCGTAGACTACGCCATATGGTAATTGTCAGTGGTAGATATGGTCAGCCTTTGGCACGCTGCCTCCGGGAAGGGCCCTGAGCGCATCCACTTCCCCAGAACTTGGTCCAACTGCAGGCGATGACCCTCAACTTTCTCTTCGGTCACTACTCGCAGTTCTGGCACAAGGAGTGCTTGGAGTTCGCCGATTGAGTGCTACCCAGGACTGGGGCTGCGAGGCTGCACTGCTCCGCACACTTGCTTGGGAGTAACTCCACGGAATTCAACGGCAGTTACTTTAGAGTAAAAGCATGCCAAGGCTTACTCCCAAGCAAGGGTTTCAGCCTTAGAGTCCAATCCTATGCCTTTCTACTCAGAAGTAATGCCTCCTACATTCAATGGGCCTTACTCCCAGGTAAGTATGGATAGGAAGACAGCCTTAGGCTCCCATACGTAGTGCGTAAGCCCCACTGAACTCGTCGGGACGGACTTGCTAGTAAACGTGCCCAGACAAAGGCAGCACGGCTGCCACGTGAAAGGCAGTGAGTCACTGACTGGGAATCGAGCTGCCCCAATACGGAGGAGGCCGCTGCTCCCGAGCTGTTGTCAGCTGACCGGCTTTCTTCCAGCCTGGGGTCTTTTTAACTACAGTTTGAGGAGTTGCAGATATAGATAGCACAGCAACAACCACACATACAGCCATCGTCCATAAACACAGTGGCGTAGTTAGAGGGGGTGCAACGCACTAAGTTTTGCAGGGAACCTTACAGCATTGGGCAAACGACCCCTCCCCCTCGGAGCCATTCCGTGTGGGGGGAGCAAAACGGAGGCCTCCCCACCACCAGGAATGGCTTCGAAGGGGAGGGGGAGGGGTCCTTGCAGGCTGCGGTGCGGCTCTTTGCAAAAATTAGTGCTTTGCACCCCCTTTTGCTACGCCACTGTCTAAACAGGCCTTGAAAGGGGAGAAACCGTCCCTCAACTCTTTCCCCACGCAGACCGTAAAGAAAAGATACCTAAAGTGGGTTAATGCATCCGTGACAAATGATCTTGAGGGAGTTCCCTGCGTGCCTGGGACCAGACCACTCGCTGTGAGCTCGGTGATTCTCGGATTTAACGGATTCTCACGCATCTACCTGTTTCTAGAGTACACCAAAATGCCAGGGGTGGCTTGCTTTGAGGATAGGTGTGGGATCAAGGGTCTTCATCGCTTTCAAACTCCCCACAGGTTTAATCACAGCTATCGTTTCTGAAGCCCTTTCAGGGTGGAAAATTCTTTTCCCTGTTCCTCAATTCCCCTGCCCCATTTTATACACAGGGCGGGGGAAAAAACTGAGGGCGAGAAAAAGGCTCCTAACTAAGTAGGGCTGCAATCCTATGCGCACTTTCCTGGCACTAAACTCCATTGAACACAATGGGGCTTCCTTCTGAGTTGATATGCATACAGGGGGACCAGATACAGTGTATCTGGTACCTTTAACCACTGTTTAGACGAGGGCATTTTGGCAGGTGCAGCTCAACATAGAAGGGTTTAGAAAGCTACATCTGCCCAAAACCCCTCCGCTATACACTGGTTAAAGGTGTAGGCACCTTGTCCTCCATTGTATCTGGTCGCCCTGTATGCATAAGATTGTGCTGTAGGTATTTTACTGGAGAGGGATATTAACCCGGATCTCCCCAGATCCCAAAACCAAACTGTAACCACCGAACCACACTGCCTCTGGGCCCAGGCTTTGAAGTGCCAAAAACAAGCTAAGCGATTCTGTGCAGAGTGACTCAGACGCAAGTCAAGGAGATTTGCTCCCATGGAGGCCGCAAATCTAAACACTCTTAGGATGGCAAGCCCTTTGGAACGCAGGGGGACTTCCTTCTGAGTAAACAAACACTGGCTTGGACTGTCAGTGCACCAGATCAAACCCTAAAGCAGTAGTTCTCAAACTTTTTAGCCCAGGACCCACTTTTTAGAATGAGGATCTGTCGGGACCCTCCAGAAGTGGTCATTAACCTGAAAGTGATGTCATGGACGGAAGTGACCTCATCAAGCAGGAAACACTTTTGTAAATCCTAGGCTGCAATCCTGTCTGCCTCCATGCTTAACCTGGAGTAAGCCCCACTGACTATCACTGTTGAAAGCATATACATTGTAGCCTGTTAAAAGTACAGATTTCCCCAAATACAGTCGCATACCATGTTGGCATCAAGTCCAATATACTCAAAATAAAAAATTGAAATGAATGGAAACACACTTGAAATTGGTTCGCGACCCACCTAGTGGGTCCCAACCCACAGTTTGAGAAACAGGGCCCTAAAAGAATAGCACAGGTTAGAGTAGACAGTGAAGTGCGTGTGTATAGGGTCTGTACCCCCTGCCCAGTCCAACCCCCACCCTTCAGCACTGTTCCACCCCCCCCGCCCCGCCCCACTCAGGCTCTGGAGCTCCTGCTGCTTCTTGGCCAAACTGAAAGAAGGGGAGGGGAGTGGGGGAGAGTTGCTTAAGCAGCTCGGAGCCCTGAAAGGATCATTGGCCTGTTTGTGAGCATCCCAAGGTCATCAGCAGTGACGAAAAGAGCAGAGGAACAATAGATTCATTTGCAACAATATTTTACAGACGTTCGGCGATCAATATGAGCTGCTGTATTATGCCGGGGCAATCTGTTAATGCTCTTAATGGGCTTCTCATTCCGTTTGCGCACACTCGGTGCTCAGTCGATAGAGAGCAAAGCGAGGGTTACAGAGACACTTGCAGCGGAGGGGGAGGGGGGAGAAGAGAGAGAGAGAGAGATCTTTCATCTCTGCTGTTTCCCCGCCAGGACGCGCCTAGGTTCATTTGCCTAACTCCCCTTTCAGTCTTCTCATAAGAACATAAGATCAGGCCAAAGGTCCATCTAGCCCAGCTTCCTGTAGCTCACAGTGGCCGACCAGATGCCTCAGGGAGCACACAAGATAACAAGAGACCTGCATAACAAGGTGCCCTCCCCTGCACATGGCATTCAGAGGTAGCCTACTTCCAAAACCAGGAGGTTGCACATACCCGTCGTGGCTTGTAACCTGCGATGGACTTTTCCTCCTGAAATTTGACGAATCCCCTTTTAAAGGCATCTAGATTAGGCGCCATCACCGCATCTCGTGGCAAGGAGTTCCACAGGGTAATTGTACGCTGGGGTAAAGAAATATTTTCTTTGGTCTTTCCTAACTTTCCCAACGCTCGGTTTTAGGGGATGTTCCCTGGTTCTGGTGTTGTCCAGTTATTCTCCTGGCGTTCCAGGGCTAGGTTAAAGGAGGAGGGGGAAGACTCGCGCTGCCCCCACCCCAAGAATAAGATGCTTCAAAGGCATACTAACCTCGCTCGCTGCTGCTGCTGCTGCTGCTGCTCAAACAGCGCGCTCGCTCCTCCGGGCGTCTGCTCTGTGTTCTAATCTCCTCCCCTCTCTCTTTCTCTCTCTCCAGGCTGCTGAATTCTCGCCCGCCAATTCAGGTGGCTGGGGGAGTTTTATATCTTGGTGCCCGGTGTTTTCTATACACAGCCACCCTCTATTTACTCCTAAATAAAAGAAATACATGCATGTTGAGAATACAAACAGCCCAACCGAGTCCTGTTCACTCCAAGTTGAGAGAGAGAGAGAAGGCGGAGGAGGAAAATACTAATCAAAGGGCGAGGGGAAGATGAGGGATGGGTGTCTCTCCTCTTGCATGCCAAACAAAGGCAGAGATTTGTCCGAGCTCAATTTCAGCAATAAACAGAAGTGGCAGTAGAGTGGCTGCAGATTAAGAAATGGGAACAACTGCCCTTCAATTGAGACCAAACAGCCTTGCCCTGGTGCTGGCTTCCTAGAGGTGTTTTTTTAAAAGCTACCACAATCCACTGGAGTTTCGAAAGAAAGAAAGAAAGAAAAGAGTGATGACTTTTCCCAAACTGAGAGTGTTACTTCTTCACTTTAGGAGCCAGGCCTTAATATACGTGCTTTGAATGGAAAGGAGTGCCATTGCAACCACATCCAGGATTCCAGGTGGATGGGCTGGGCGAGGTGCCCCCTCCGCCCTCGCGCACAGTAGTTCTTGGTGAATTTAAAAAGAATTCCCACTGACTTGAGTGGGGATTGCAGACTGGTCCACGGGGCAGGCAAGAGCCTTGCCATGCCGGCCAGTGCTGGGACGCACGGGAGGTGTCCTTCTGTGGCAGAACCCACCCGCCATTCAAACATCACTTGCTCAGTCCTGGGGGAAAAACCGTCTTGGGGACTCCCCGGGGGTCCGCCTGCCCCATCCTCATCCCAGAGAGCGTCGTGTGACCTCGATTTCGCTGGAGCGTGGACGGCGCTGGAAATGAACTTCAGGGTGAGCTCAATGAGCGATCTGGGAGGAGAGCGGCAGAGAAAGGCCTGTTAAGCGGCGGAGCTGGTCCTGTAGCCAGCTCACTCAGCAGCCTGGAGGCCAGAGGATAGGAGAGGAGAGCTGGCTGCCCTGTGCACTTCTAGAAGAAATGGGCCTCACTTTCAGCAGAGGGTGAAGGAGGCCTGGGGTCTGTCCTTCCACCTCAGGCGCTCCTTGGAGACTAGATTGGGACTCTGATTTGAAGTCAATGAGACAGAAAGCAAGAACAGGACAGGAGGGGACATGGCCCAATCCTATCCAACTTTCCAGCCCTAGTGCAGCTGCAATGCAGCCCTTAGGCAAGGGAACACGTGTTCCTTTATCTTGTGGAGGCCTCCATAACTACCTTCCCACCACAGGATGTAGCGCACACCCTATTAGCATGGCTACACCAGGGTTGGAAAGTTGGATAGGTTTGGGCCCTTAGGCTGCAATCCTATGTACCCTTTCCTGAGAATAAGACAGTGAAGACAATGGGACTTACTTCTGAGTAGACAAGCATAGGATTGGGCACTGAGTTTTCCTAGTAAGGTGTGTTGGCTCTGCCTAGGAGAAAAACAGGCATTCTGGGTCATCTGGTAGGTTCCTAGTGGAGATCTTCTCACCAAACGTTTCTATCTGTGTTGAATAGATAGAATGGGACCTCCAGTGGCCTTCAAATGAGTTCCCCTGTCCCTTGGCGAAAGTGTGTCAACAGAGCTCCCCAGGGTACAAACCTAAACTCTTGTTGCAATTTGAATCAGAAAAGGGGGAAGGGAGGGAGGTTTGAAGCCAACAGCTGCAGGTGTAACAGATAAAAAGTCCGATCAAGAAAAGAGAAGGGGACCAGCCCTGCTCGTCTCGAACTGGTCCTTTCCCGATCGAGTGGAGAAAGGGTGAGCCAGGCACCGTTTTCCAGGCACTAACCACAAATAGAGAAGTTATTTTCTCGGCGTTTGATAACACTGAGCCCAGTCCTGGCCAACGGAGGGAGGTATTTGCTCTTGCAACAGGGCTTCTTTTTTTTTATTTTTAATGGATTGGCCCGAGTTAGTATTGCAAACAGCCAAAGGCATCAGCTTGTTTGCAGGTGACACAAGGAAGATGGTATTTTGACTCGGCATCTCTGTTTATTTTCCATTTCTCACTGGGGCCAAAGGGGTTTTAATCCCCCAACGAGGGGAAAATAAATGGTTATCTCTTCTGCAGAGTCGTTGCTTTCTCGGCAGAATCCTTGCCAAGGCTGTGTACACCGGGAAAAAGATGCGTGCCCGTTTTCTATAAACGCAGGACGATCTTATCTCTCACAGCTGCCCCCAAGATCTGCTCCGCAAGGTCTACTCTGGCCCAAGATCTACGCGTCTTGGACCAGGTGAGCTCCCGAGATGGAACTAGGCACTAGGCAGAAGGGCACTAGGAAGAACACACCCAAGGAGGGAGTTTTCAACTGGAGGGAAGGACAACAACCTGACCAGTTCCTGGACGGCACTGGTCGAAGATGGGGAAGAAGTAAAGGAAAAAGTCCAAAAAGATACTCAAGGAGGTTGGTTTCTTCCCAGACGCACTGAAATCGCTTCTTTGGGCGTTTAAAAGCGACTCCATCGACTAAACGGGGGTGGATTCGGATTCAGAGTGGATTCGGATTGAAAGAGGCTTCCCCTTCAGAGGAAGGGATCTTCGGATAGGTCTTGGGAGCCGTGGTTTTGCGCTGCCACCATCCCTGAGCTCGAATCTGCTCCAGGAGGTCGTCCAATCCGGGCTTTGTGCGCTTGGAGAGTATCTCCAGAGCCACACCTGAGAGGCTGACGCAGCGCCCGGGACGCTTTTAAAGACTGGCGCCCTCCCTCATGAGAAGCGTGGCAGCCAATCGAACGTGAGCTTCGGGACATTCTGCAGCCTCGGGTTCTGAGTTCGAATTCCGGCCCAGCAGGACACCGCACGGAGCTCTACCCAGCCAGGGTGGCCAGATCCAAAGGGAGACGGACTGCCTGTCCATTGGAGAGAAACTTTTAACCATTGGACAGAAAAGGGAATTTGGGCAGGTGCAGCCCAACAGGGAAGGATTTGAAAAGCTACTCCTGCCCAAATTCCCACTTCTATGCAGTGGTTAAAGGTAGAGGCACTCTGTCCTCCTTTATATCTGGCCACCCTGGCTCCACCGCGCCCAAGCAGCGCGCACAGAGGGCAAAAAGCCTACAGCTAACCTCCCCCTTTCCCTCCCACTCCCCCCTCCCAGAGCTGTGCCGCTGGAGGGCCTTTAACCCTTTGCGTCCCACGAGTACCCCATCACTTGACCAGCCTCCGCACTGGGGGGTGTTGGGATGGTAGAAGCCCCTTCTCCAGAAAGCAGCCTGATAAGAACGCACCAGTGCCAAGCCATGATTGCCACCCTAGCGTAAAACTGTGGTTCCCTCCTCCCTCTGCAGAACAAACGTCCTTCCTCTTACTTCGCCCTCTTCCCCCCTTAAAACTTCCAATGTTTTAAAAGGGAAACTTTGAACTGACGATCAATTTCACAGTAAGCCTCCGATTTTCTCTAACACCCAAGCGGCAGAGATCCCCAGCCTGGGAATTAAGCTTAAAAAGCCATTTCTGCCCAACGTTGCGTATACGCAACAGGGATGAAAGGTGCACACCTGTAAGCTGGGCAGAAATGGGTTAAAAAGGAACAAGGGGTGGGGGTGGGGGAAGCATTTTGCAATGGGCGACCTGGTGCAGGCCCAGCCATTTACCTGAGACGAAAAGCAGAAGTCCACACGCACCGGCGCTTGTCCATAAGCCTGCCAAGCCAGCAAAAGCCTTCTGGTCCCCGTAAACAGGCTGGTTTGGAGAGGTGGAGGTAAGAAAATTGCTTTCGGAAGAGCCCTCGCTGAGAAGGCAAAGCAGGCCGACTCCGTTCCTTTTCGGAGAACAATGCCTTCTCTGTCTGCCTGTGTGTCCCTCCCCAACCCCTGGGAGCGAGCTGGGAGGGCTGGTGCGTCCCACCAGCTCCAAGCTGGTTGGAGACACTTGTCCCCTCTGCTTTCCCAAAGCCTCCGCC
Organism: Tiliqua scincoides; assembly: GCF_035046505.1. Classification (NCBI taxonomy): domain Eukaryota; kingdom Metazoa; phylum Chordata; class Lepidosauria; order Squamata; family Scincidae; genus Tiliqua; species Tiliqua scincoides. The sequence goes on from NC_089823.1 coordinate 173,925,028, forward strand.
TGCCAATTCATAATTTTTTTAATTAAAAAAAGAGGCTGTCATCATTTTCATTAATGAACAGGTTTGTTTTATTTACTTTTTTTTTCTCCAACCACGACACTGAGTTATTATAACAATTTTTTTTTTTCATTTTAAAAATAGGACTGAGCCCTGCTGGAAAGGGAGAGGGAAGGACAAGCAAATAATTATTAAAAAAAAAAAAGATCTAAAGGGGAAGGGGAAAAAAAAAACACGGATCAAACAACAGGTGAGAAAGGAGGGACACGAAAGAATGAAGGGCTCTCTCTATCCAGGCTGGTCTCTGCAAATCCACGCACTCCCTTGAAACCGACAAGAAAACTGTACAGAGTAGCAAACAAGGGACAATTGGTGGCGAAAGCGGATTGATTGTCCATCACTTAAAGCGCCCCCCCCCCACTCACACACCCACGCCCACACACTAGTTTGGAGTTCAGTCGCAACTCAGTTTCCTCCGCCTCCCTTTTTTCTTGGCCCCCCCCCTTAATTTTGTGCATTCCCTTCCCCAGAAAGAGCAGACAATGAAAAATAAACCCCTTTCCCCTCCTCCTACAAATAAAGCCCCCACCCCTAAACGAACAAACGAACAAACAAACAAACAGTGCTCTTCGAATTGGACAATATTGCACAGGTCAGTCAGCGGGACAAACGAGAGCGGGGGGCGGGGCAGCAGGACAGGGGAAAGGACCACCGTTTCCTGCCCAGGGTTCTTTTTGCTTCCTTGAAAGGAACATTCACCAGGAATAAAATAAATTCCATAAATAAGGTCCAAAGTGTACATCTTTAAAGGGTTTTTTCATTTTTTTTTCTTAAGGAACAGGGCTGTGTATCTCTGGGGGGGGCGGTGAAAGTTCCAGCCCGGAGCCCCGCAGACCTAGACAAAAAAGAAGGCTGGGGAGGCACACGCGGACTCCGCTGGAGAAGCGCCAGTCGGTGGGGTGTCCAGTGATCAGACCCTCCCGTTCATTTTGGCACCGTCTGGAGAAGGGAGAAGCTGCAGTCCCGTGCCTGCTTTCCCGGAGTCAGCTCCATGGAACTCAATGGGTCTTATTTCTGAGCAGACCCGTGCGGGATCGGGCCGCGAGGCTTCTTGGTGCCCGAGCTCCAGTTCTTTGGCGCAGAAGGAGAAACCCAAGGGGAGGCTTCGCTTCGGCTCCCGGGAGCGCGATCCCCGCACCCGTTGCGCGGTGGGTCTCCTTCCTTCCCGACGCCCCCCAGAGCGGGAGGGTCGGAGGGAGGGCGAGTCTTGGCGAGGGGCTCGGAGGGCGCGCACAACAGCGCCCTGCTCCACTGTGGGGAGAGGCAGGCAGGCCCGCGGCCGGGCTCGTTCTCCCCGGGGACAGCCCCCGCCGCTTCCCTCCCCCCTGGCTCTGCCTCCCGTGCGGCCGAGCGGGGCAGAGACCTCAGACGGGCCGCAGGAGCGGCACCGAGGTGACCACGGGGTGCGAGTAGTAGACGGGGTGGGGGAAAGTGAGCAGCGGCTGGCTGACTGGCGCGCTGGCCGCCGCGGGACCCCCGGCCGCCCCCGCAGCGCCCGCGCCGCCCTCGGCGCCCGCGCCCTCGTGGTAGAGGATGGGCACGCGGACGATGCGCTGCGCGGCGGCGTGGCTGAGGTTGGCGGCCTCCAGCTCGGCGGCCAGCTGCCGCTTCCACTTGTTGCGCCGGTTCTGGAACCATATCTTGACCTGCGTCTCGGTCAGGTGCAGCGAGGCGGCCAGGCCGGCGCGCTCCGAGCTGCTCAGGTAGCGCTTCAGGTCGAAGGTGGACTCCAGCTGGAAGACCTGGCTGCGCGAGAACACCGTCCGCGTCTTCTTCTTGCGGCAGGGCTTCTTCTCCGCGCCGCCCTCGGGGGGCGCCTCCCCGCCGCGCCGGGCCGGCCAGTCCTCCGCGCCGCTGCTCTCGCCCTTCTTCGCCTCCTCCGCGTCGCTCTCCTCCAGCACGATCTCCTCCGGGCTCTTCGGCCCCGGCTCCTTGGCCTCCCGCTCCGCCTCTGCCTCCGGGGAGTCCCTGTCCGTGCCCCCCGACGCCGGCGACGAGTCTCTCAGCAGCAGGGACTTGTCCGCGGACGCTGCGGGACAGCCGGGAAAGAGAAGAGCAGGGTCAGCGTCCGAGCCAGGAGCACTCCCTGGGCCTCGCCCTCGGGATGTCTAGGGGCCCGATCCTATCCACGCTTTCCTAGAAGGAAGCCCTACTGAATGCAATGGGACTTACTTCTGAGTACACTTGCATAGGGTTGGGGTGTCAGAGCCCAATCCTATCCACGCTTTCCTGGCAGGAAGCCCTACTGAATGCACTGGGGTTTACTTCTGAGTAGACATGCATAGGATTGGGCTTGGAGTCAGGGGAGCGGCTGGATGACCAGGGCTACAATCCTATCCACACTTTCCTGGGAGTAAACCCTACTGAATGCAATGGACCTTACTTCTGAGTAGACCATACGGTTGTGCTCCCAACGCAGCCCTGTTTACTCCAAAGGAAGCCTCCCTGGGTTGAATGGGTACCTGCGCACAGAATCGCAGCCCCAGGAACAGAGTCTTAAAGCCCAATCCTCTGCATGTCTACTCAGAAATAAGTCCCATTAGAATCAATGGGGCTTACACCCAGGACTAAGCCCTGGCCATCCAACCAGCTCACCTGAATCCGAACCCAATCTTATGCATGTTTACTCAGAAGTAAGTCCCATTAGCGCCAAAAGGTCTTACTCCCAGAAAGTGTGAATAGGATTGCAGCCTTAAAGCCGAGGTCAAACGCATCTATTTGGTAGTCAACGAGTCTTCTTTTGCAGCGAGACTGCCATCCTGTGCGCACTTACTGGGGAGAAATCCCCCTGGACACCTTGAGACTGACTTCTGCCTTCAACTCTGTCAATTTCCTCCAGGATCCTAACCCCTTGCTTGACAGTAAGTCCCATTTCTTCCTGTGGAACTGACTTTCAAGTCGTGGGGTTCAGGATTGCAGCTGTAGCTGGACTCCCAAAAGTCCCCTGTCAGTCAGGCTGCACTTACTTCGGAGCCAGTACTCCAGAATAAATCTCAACGAAGTAAACTTAAGCGACTTCCTTAAACGGCCTTCTAATTCACAGCATGGCAAGTAGATCTACTTGTAAGTCAGTCCCTTGCTGCCTAGGTGCATTTTCCGGGAAGTCAGTCCTAATTTTTTTTTGAGCGAGCCACTCTAGGACTGGGACAGTAGTACATTTATTTCCATATTTACTATTTCAACAGTAGCACATTTATTTCATAAACCCTCCATACATCTCAGGGAAATCATGTTCTCAAATATAGCACTAAAGTTTTTGGGGGGGCGCGGGGGGGCTTAATAGGCCAGGAAGAGAAAGTAGACGTGGGTCAAATTGCGACTCCTTGGATGGAAAGCGTTTCAGCTCTACCTGGTAGCCGTCAGGAGGCAGCAGGAGGGTCAACCTTTGCTCTCCACAAAACCAAGAGATGATTGAGGAGACCTCCGGGGAGATCTCCCCTGGAGGATCGTGAAAAAGCCCAGCCCACACCTTGGGATCTTTAACTTGCCCTGGGAGACCTCAGTTAGGAGATGCTAGAGGCGATCAAGAGAAGCAACGGGGAAGAAGTTGGTCCAGGAGAAGATGGAGATGGAGCCTGGAGATGGAGCCCAACCCTGGAGTGATGCTCTGGGTGCTTTTAGGAAGGGACCTGACACCCCCCCCGCTCGTTGAGTTAGTTAAAAGGATGAAAGAAAGGGTGGAAGGGGTGGGTGGGTGGATGGTTTTGAGAGAGGGGGGAGGAGTGTCTCTACTACCTTCTGGCCTAGGCAGGTGGCCTCCAGCGGGGGTCAAGCTATACGGGTACCACCAGGCAGGAGACCTCTCCAGGTAGTGAGCGGGCAGGGCAAACCTCTGAGCCGGGATCTCGAAGCGGGGGAAGGCGAGGTCTCCCATCTGCGACAGGGCGAAACCGGCCCCTTCCAGAGCCCCCTTAGCCACCGGAGGAAAGAGTGCCCGGGGCTGCTTGGGGGGCGCCTTGGGGTGGTCCCCATTGAGCAAGTTCTTGATGGAGAAGGGCGATTCCTTGGGGTGCGCTGGCGGCGGCGGCGGCGGGGGCTGCGCCGGTGTGCCGGGGGCGTCCTGTCCAGTCTCGGGCATCCTTCTGGCTCGGTCCCCGGCGTCGGGGGGTGGCGCGTTCACACTGGGCTCCGGAGTGGCTCCCGATCGGACGATGGCATGGGGGAAGGAGGAGGGAGAGGTTTTCACCCGAACCCCCCGCGCTCCAGCCAGCGGCACTGGGGCCTCGGCCGCTCCCGCTGCTACTGCGGTGGCTTCTCCTGCGTCAGTCCGGGGCGGTCTGCGAAGGCTGAGATGATCCGAGTGTCAGCCCGAGTTAACTGCTGGGAGTCGGCGGCGATTGGGTGCGTGGCTGGGCTGGAGGCAACGGGCAGGGCAGGGCAGGGCAGGGCAGGGCGGCGGGGCCCCGGGACTGCCCGGTCCCACTAGGCAGCAGGGCAAAGAAGAGCGAGTGAGTCAGAGGGAAGGCAAGAAGCAGGCTCCCCCCCGCCCCGCCGCCGCCCGCACCCGTCTCTCCCTCCCTCCCTCCCTCCACGCCCCCCTTCGATTTGGTGCTTTGGCTCCGGGCGACGAGAGCTCGCCTCTTATTGGCTTTATATAGTCCAATTAGGCAGCAAATGAGGACGGGGCTATTAGCGCAGTAGAAGCCGGGCTCGGCTGGATGGGGGGGGCAGGGATCTCAGCGCTCCTGCCACAAAGCAGCCTCGCCCCCCCCCCCCACTCACACACACGCACTCCCCAGCATCCCTCCCTGGGCACCAACCGCAAACTCCCCCTGCCCAGAGATCCTCTGGAAGGAGGACCAAGAGGAGGCTCCGCCTGGCCAGCCCCCCCCCCCCCAGATATGGAGACACGCGACCCCGGGGTTACCTGCCAGCCCATCTCCTGCCCTGGGTGGCAAGCCAGGTTCAAGGGTCTTGGGAACAGTCGTCTTCTTAGAACCCACTGGCGGGGGACAGAGAAGGGAACTGTGTTAACACACAGCTGGTGTGTGTGTAGGTGGGTGGCAGGCTGGGGGGGGCGCGTCTTCCCTTTGGAGTTTCTCCCATCCGGTGTGAACACGCGTGGGACTTCACAAGTGTCCGCCCTCCTCGGAGTCTTCTTCTTCCCAGTCACTGGGCTCGTCCAAGGGGCGCCTCTCCCCCGCCCCCCGCTTCATTTTCTCCAGTCTCTCCAAGTTGACCTTTACCAAGCCAGCCCGGCCGAGCTGGCAAATCAGATCCACCGGGAGAACAAAACAACCACCTTCACACTGTATTCTCTCCTCCCTAACTGCACCCCACGAGATCTCTTTCCCCAAAAATCAAGGGGGGAAAAGATCCCCATCCAAACAGATCTAGTGGATGGAAGGAGACGGAGTGTGTGGCCAGACCACAGTGTGTCACCCACAGACGAGGACCAAGTCTGGAGACAGGCAGAAATTGAGCCAGCAGAGCGATCCACCCCGCAAGAGTGCTCAAGACCGCTTCCTCACGCACCGATCCTACTAATATTTGGTTGGACTTAAGACCCTTTGATCAGCGCCCCATAAAAACGTTGGGGAGAGGGACAAAACTCGAAAGGGAAACGGGGACGATAACCCCCTCCCAGTGATGCCACACTGTTGAAATGCCCTCGAGGGTACCAAAGGCAGGTGCCTCTCGACAGGACTGTTGCGTGTCGTCTGAATCAGGTCTTGGTCTGTTCGCTCACATTCTGACCCCAAAACCACATCTCAGAGGCGAATTTCGGTGCCTAAATGCAAACACCTTTCAGAGCAAGAACGCCTGACGCACCTTCGTTTTGGTGGTTGGGGGCGTTTAAATGGGGGGAAAAAAGGCGAGGCAACTTGTGTCTCCTCGAAGGTCCGTTACTTGCTTGTCTATTGATGAAGTGAAGATGATGAAACCAGGGAACTAAAACAGGGTTGAGGTCCTCCACCCACTCACCTCACTTCACTTCCTTGAATTCTGCACTGGCAAGCGTTGGGCTAATGCCTTCCAATTTTTGAAAGGGACGGAGAGGGTGTGTGTAGAGGAGATGGGCTAGAAAGAAGGACACTTTTTGTTTTCTATTTTTTTAAAAATTATTTTGTCTTCTGCCACTTAAAAAAAAAAAATGCTATGCTTGGCAAACATTTCTTCATCCCAGATCGCATCCTTTTCCCCACAGCAGACTATTTTGTTCACACGAGGAAGATCACTGGAAGCCCCTGAGTTTGCCACACTGGAAACATGGCATCAAAACTAGTCGCTTTGATTCCTATATTCTTGGGTTTCCTACCTTCTAAATATCCCCCAAAGAAGCTCTGGTACTTGTTCCTGCCTATTCTATGCGCGTGTCAGTTTCATGACCTGCTTAGTCTATGAGCGTGTCAGTTTCACGAACAGGGAGGCACTTCCCATGCCCTGGGAATCTTTCCCGAGATTAGACACAGATCAGGTACAGAGAAAGTCCGTTATCTGGACGGTGTCCTTAGACCAAGATCCGTGTTTGCGGTATTCTCACATGCTTGCTGCCAAATTGCTTGGTTCATTTGAGATGCGTTTTATCATCAATTAAGATGATAAAGAGATGCCAGAATAAAACCACGCAGGGTTATTTAGTCAACGGTTGTGTCACGAGTGTCTTGTGTCTTCCTTCCTCAGCCAAGGAAGGCTTGCCTTCACGGACGCAAACGATGGCCTGGGAAATGAACCTGAACGTACATTAAATGTAATGGGAAAGGACTAAAGAATTCCATGAAATGCCTGTGATGGCAAGCGTCCCGGGGCAGGGACCTGGGGCTTGCACTTGGTTGGCTGGTTTTTGTTCTAACTCCTGAAACTCTAGTTATATATATATTAAAAAATAATAGATAGGAATAATAGATCTCCACAAGAGTCCGTTTGGGATGTTGGTTTGCCGTCCCCCCTCCCCCCAATAAGGCAAGCAAAATCAAGGCTTTCCCTCTCCCGTTCCATTCAGATGCTTCCAGTTAGTCACGGAACGAATGGATCATTTTTTCCCCCTACCCCAAACCTCCAGACCTGGTCGTTTTCATACTAGAAGAGGAACTTGGCACAGGCTCGATGGAATGAGTGGCACGATTTCCACGTGGGGGGCTTCGATGAGGCCAAAGCCAAAACTTTCTTATGGTTCGAACGAATGACTTTCATGGCTTAATCATGCCTGCGTGGGTTGTCCTGAGTGGCGTTTCAAACACGGGGTGCGCGCGTGGATGATGAGACGGGGAATTAATTCTTTGAATTGACCCAAATATGGGCTTGTGTTTGTTTTCTCTCCCCCCCAGTTCTCCCTGAGCGAAACTAAAGCACACAGCGCCCTCTGTTGGACTTTCTTATGCTTAAGGTCGCTTTAAGGATGTGGAAAGGTGGAACTCTTGCTGTACAATCTAAGTATAGTATAGTATAGTATAGTATAGTATAGTATAGTATAGTATAGTATAGTAACAGATTTACTGGAAGAAAGGCTTCTTGGACCAGCGTCCACTTGATCAGATACATGAATAATGGACTGGTACATGAAAAGTATGTCCAGAACAAAAACTGAGCAATCCCAGCCACAGGACTGCTTGTGTAGTTTTGTCCTTCTGCTATGACAAGCCTGACTCCCTCCTCAGATTGATCAAGCTCCACTATGATTCTGCTAAACCAGCAGCACAGCCCTCCTCCAATACAATACCCCCCCCCCCCACACACACACACGTGGCAGTCGGTTTCAAACAGCAGTCCACCAAGTGAAAGGAAATACCATAGACTCAGGTTCAGGCCTGCATTTGTTCGAAAGGGAGCCAAAGCCAAGATCAAGGGATCTTCTATCACGTTGGACAGGCTTCCCCTTCCCTGACATATTGATGGCTGAGTTGGGCTCTGGTGAAGTGCAGAGAGCATTTCTACTTCTTGTCGAGTAGGGCTGCCTCTTAGGCTGCCATCCTGAAGACAGTTCTGCTGCCTCAGTGCCATTGCCTACAGCAGGATGCAGGTTCAGCAACCTCTATGCACAGGACTGCAGCAAGACCATGGCTGGCCTAGGATGACTCAACAGAATGCCAGTTAAGGGATCTGAGTCATTCTGAAAGTGCAGTACTCTTCACGCCATGAGCTGATTTTTTCCCCCCAGGAAAAATGCAACTTCCTGCTACTCTTTGTAACTGTCTTAGGGCCCAATCCTATCCAATTTTCCAGGGCTGATGCAGCTCTACCAATGGGGTGGGTGCTGTATCCTGTGGTGGCGGAGCAGTCATGGAGGCCTTCTCAAGGTAACCTTGGGGCTGCATTGTGGCTGCACCAATGCTGGAATGTTGGATAGGATTGGGCCCTTAATTGTGACAACTGTAAGGTGGAAGCTAAGATGCTCCCTAATCTAGTTCAAGTAATACAGAGCAGTGGTTCTCACAGATTTAGCACCTGGACTCACTTTTCAGAATGAGAATCTGTCAGCAGTGGCATTGCTAGGGGGTGAGGGGGGTGCGGGTTGCACCGGGTGATGCACAAGGGGGGATGACATGCTAAAATCGCGGTTTTAGGAGCAACCCCATCATGCCATATACCATTGGATGTGGAATTTCCAGTGGAATGCAATGCAAAAAACCTGAGTGAAATAGCTCCTTTCCTTCAAAGGTTATGGGCAAAAAACCAGAAACCAAAAAAATGCATGGAGCCCTATGGAAAGTGAAACTGAGCTATATCATGTGTTTACTCATGAGTAAACACCTTTTTAATTATTTATTTTATTTTAATTTAATTATGTATAATTATTTATTTTAATTTGCTTGATGATGTCACTTCTGGCCATGACATCACTTCCAATGAGTCCTGGACAGATTGTCATTCTAAAAAGTGGGTCCCAGTGCTAAAAGTTTGAGAACAGCTGCAATAAGGTGTTAGTAAGTCAACATGGGTTGTGTGCATGTGTGTGACTTTACAAGTTTTCAAAATCACTAAAATCAGAGTTTGGAGGAATAAGACCATCATGTTATACATCAATCAATGCGTAATTTCATGCAGAATACAATGAAGTAATCCACATTGAAATATCTGTGTTCTAACAAAAGGTACAGCCAAAAAACCAGTGGGGGGTGGGGCGAGGCGATGGTACATCACCACACCCACCTGGGGTGACGCGTGGGGTGTGCAATCCTCCCCACTGGGTGACGCGAATCCTAGTGATGCCACTGCCTACTCTCACTGGTAGTAGGTCTTGAATAGGGGTGATAGCCCATCACCATGCCCACCACTTGGGGTGTTGCCCCGCCCACTGCATAAGGTGATGCGCAGGCCTTCCGCACTGGGTGAAGCGAATCCTAGTGACGCCACTGTCTGTCAGGACCCACCGGAAGTGATGTTGTGACCAGAAGTGACATCATCAAGCAGGAACATTTTTAACAATCCTAGGCTGCATTCCTACCCACACATACCCAGGAGTAAGCCCCATTGACTATCATTGTTAAAAGCATATGCATAGTAGCCTGTTGGAAGTACAGATCTGTAACATTTCCCCAAATGTAGTCACATAGCACGGTAGCATCAAGTCTAAAATACTAAAAATAAAATATTGAAATGAATGGGAACCCACCTGAAATTGGCTTGCGACCCACCTAGTGGGTCCCAACCCAGTTTGAGAAACATTGATCTAGAGCATACATCCTTAAGGAAAAAGGCCCAGATGGAGGAAGCCATGGATACAATTTTTCCTTGCTAGAAAAGCTTGCTAGGATACAAAGAGAGTGACATTTCTGCAAGTATTGACCAACTTGTGACATCAGCCTAATCCAGAACCCAGTTCAGCTACAGTGCTTGAATTCAGTGAAGGAGATGAAACAGTTTAAATAGATCATCGGACCCGCGTGGCGTAATAGCCAAATCAGAAGACACATGGGAAAACACAAGCTTCGAGGCAGGAGGAGATTTCCCAGACTCTAAAAGGAAATGATAAACACTTCTCTCAATTTTCTTGTATTATAGATGTGTTAGAAGGGAGAATGTGTACACTTTGTCTTATTTAAATGGTGTTTTTTTTAAATAGCTTTTTGGTCACTGTTTATGTATAGTCAAAATTAGTAATGGTTAAAAATCACCTTAAAAATAAAAACAGAATAAATTCAAAAATTAATAATGAAGAAATAATCCAAATCACCACATCTGAGAAGTCTAGGCCTGGAAATTCATACCATCCCCCACTTGAATTGTTTATTGATTCTTTTTTATTGAATTGGAATTGCTTATTGATACATTATCTGCTGATATCGTTGTACAGATTTGGAAATAAGAATTGTCACATTGCCAGTAATGGTATTTATAAGTTGTCTTCTTTGAATACTCTGTCATTATAAGCTGCACTGAGCTCAACGGTGAGGAAAAGCAGCACAGAAATATGAAAGAAACTAAAATTGCCCTTCGAAAATTTCCCTTCCCTTTTCCCTGAAAAGATGGACAACAGCCTGAAAAATCCCTGCTTTTTAATCACTTTATCTTCTGTACCTTGTTTGCTTTAGTATTTTAAATTGAACATTGTACTGATAACAGAAAGGTCTTATATAAACTATAGATACATTTTAAAAAATAATGCTTAGCACTTGTGTAGTGATTTTTTATGTTCACATGAGATGTAATTCTTACAACAGCCCTATAAAGTATTATTATCCCCATCTTGCAAATGGAAAGACTGAGGCTGGCAGGGAGTGGTTTTCCCAAGGTCATGTAGAGCCCAATCCTGAGCTCTGTGCACTGGCCCTATGCCAGCACTGAGTGTCATAAATGTACCATAAGGCATGCCTGTGACACTCGGCACCAGGTCAGCACTGGTGCCAGCTCAGCACCAGTCCTTACTGAGCCCAGTGCCAGCCAGAAGCCCGCCACACACCACCTGGAGCAAGGGACAAGCTCCAGGCAGCTGTTAGTTGGGGCAGAAGGAGAGGCATTCTGGGGTGGGGGAAGGCAGGGAGTGGGGAGAGAGAGCTCTGCCAGATTCAGAACCCCACATTGGGGGTCCCCGGCCCAATACAGGGCCTCTCAGCTCTGCACTGGAAAAATAACTGGCACAGACTTGGGGACCGCACCCTTATTTGGGGGAAGGGAACAAATGTCCTCTTTGCCCGAGATTTCCTGATCAGGAGGACTTCTGTTTTTTCCAGATTCAGTCTCAACCTATTGGCTTTCATCCAGATCCCAACTGCCTCCAGACAATACCCCATGACTTCCACAGCCTCTCTGGTATGAGATGGCAAAGAGAGATAAAGTTGGGTGTAATCAGCATACTGGTGACAACCCATTCCAAATCCCCAGATGATCCTCCCCCAGCAGTTTCATGTAGATTTTTATGTAGTTTTTATGTATATTTTTATGTAGTTTTATGTAGATTTTAAAAAGCAGGGGAATAGAATAGAACCCTGCAGCAGCTGTTTGGACAGATATTCAGTACCAAGAATCACAAAGGTGTGTTTGTGTCTATATGTACATTTGGCAAAAGTAATAAAACAATCGGTTTGCTAACATGAGCTCTGTTTGGGGCTTCTGGTTGCTGGGCTGAGCTGGGCCAACATCTCCGGATTTTCCCACCGAACAGGGAGGTATCTAGCAATGTGATTTCCCCCCTCCCCCAAGTCATCCATTGAATTGCAGCTGTGAAGCAAACTCCTGGCTGCCTGGGTCATCCTGAAGCTTTATAACACTCCCTGAAAGACTTAAGGTCTATAAAACCATGAATGAATTACAAATTGATAATATATTTTTCAATTGAGATAACTTCATTTTTAGAATACGGTCAGTAATAGAGCACACCAGAATGAGGACTACTTACACAGAATGCTGCAATAAATATTGTTGAGTTAAACCCTGCAATGCTGGCTTGTGTGCATTAGGCCACTGCACAAGTCAAGGGGATTAGAGAAAGGTCTCATTCATTCATTTTAGAGCGAGAAATTCTTGCTTCTCAGTCTGGTCTCTGAGTGATCAGAAGGGTTGTCTGTGGCTTTATAAAGTTTATATCCTGTACATATCTATATATAAAAGGAAAAAAAAAAGAAATGAATATTTCCCATAATGCCTAGAACAGTGGTTCCCAAACTTTAGCACCAGGACCCTCTTAACCACTTTAAAAAACAACACTCTGTTGGGACCCACCTAGGCTTACCAGACTTTTAAAAAAGGAGATCTAGAAAGAAATAATATTTATTTATTTATAAGTAATAATAACCAGAGAAAAAACCTCAAACTTTATCTCTCTTTATCTCATCTCAGGGGATGAGATGTGGTGTGTCAGGCTGCTGCTGAGATTCTCCTACCCCCAGCCTGGACAACTCCCCACCCCTAATCACCCTCAACCCTCCCCTGATCCACCCCCACCACTGACTCACCAGCAGTGTGGAAGTTCTGCAAGTCGGTGTCACCTGCACATGGCCTCCAGGGCTTTGCATTGGTGGCAGCAGCCCACAGAACAGTGGGGCACTTGTCACGCCAGCAGCCCAAGCCTTATAGTTGCAGATTGGAAGATCTACCTGTGTGAAGCCTAGCTAGGACTGGGTCCTAGTCACAACTAATCCTGGCACAATTATACCACATACAATTTGGAAAATGTCTTTCTACTGAATACACAATCTGGAAAATGCCCTTCTCCTCTGGCCTACCTTTCTTTCTATGTTACTATTACTAATTGAAAATAAAGTGGTACCTCTGTGTGTGTGTGTGTGAGAGAGAGAGAGAGAGAGAACCTGCATTTTTCATCATTTTATGCTTTCACATAAATGAGTTCTAGATTTAAGAAAATGTGCAATTATGATGTTTATATACACATTTAAAGGATGCTCATTAGCATTCTGTCAAGTCATACCAGGTCAGATCATCATCTCAAATCAACTAGCATCTTTCTGTCACTTGTAAATAATGCTCGTTGCCTAATTAGTGTTTATAGAACTACACACAACAATGATTTTAAACAATTATTTTATTACTACTTCAACCCAGAATTAATTGGTTAATCTTCACATGGATCAATTGTGTAAATGTGATATTTGGGATAGTTTCTACTTGTGATTTAGAGTGACTGCTTGCTTTCCTAGACTGTGAAGGGATTTCTATACTGATTATCCCCATCGGAAACCCATCTCCAGGTCTGACATTAAGGAGGAATATTCAATAATGATATCACAGAAGCTGAGAAACCCAGATTGCATTGCCAAGACAGTTTTGTGATGTCATTTAATACTACAGGTCAAAAAATTTTCCTAGGATTCATGATACTATACTGAGAAGAGGTGACAAGGAAATGTAGAAGGTTTTCTTTACCTTCTGTTACTTCTGCTCGGGATATAGGAGAATAAGAAAGCAATAGTAAGTCCAAACAGCAGCTCATGCCATTACTCAGAGCAATACATAGGAAGGGGACACAAGTCATTAACAAGGAACAGCCAGCAGTGTAGGTGGAACAAAGCCTTCTTTGCAATCCTCTGTATTTTGAAATTTATAACACATCACATGGCACAACAGTGCCCTCAAGGGTTAACAACATAGAAAAACAGTTGTAAAATACCACAATAAAACATAATTTTAAAAATTACATGTTAAAATGATTTTTTTAGATTGTGAGCCCTTTTGGGACAGGGAACCATTAGTCATTTGATTTTGCTCTGTAAACTGCTTTGTGAACTTTTAGTTCAAAAGCGGTATATAAATACTGTTAATAACAATAACAATAACAATAACAATAACAATAACAATAAAATCACAGAACTTAAAACCCTGAAAAACAGGGGCTGCATGACACAACAGCAATTAAACTTTAATTTTTGTCTCCAGTGTCTGCTTGAACCAGAAGTGTTTTTTTTTCCCCCCTTGAAAACAAGGATGGTTAGCCTGTCAGTCCTCTCTGGGTAGGGAATTCCATAATGAGGGTGCCACTTCTGAGACAGCCTTGCATCAGTCTAACTTTAGAGGACAGGATGAAGCAAAACTTCCTCCGAGGTTCATATTGTACACAGGAGATCATATGGTAGTATGTACTTTTGGATGATTGCTGACCTATAGGGCCTCCACTGAGTTTCGGAGAAGGGTAAGTGGTTCCTCTAATCTGGAAGTAGTTCAGTGATATTAAAGATTTAGGCTTCAGTATTCCACTTACAGTACAATCCTGTGCATACATGTTTACTCAGAAGTAAGGCAGCAATCCTATACATACTTCCCTGGGAGTAAGTCCCATTTAACTCAATGGGGCTTCATTCTGAGTAGATATACAAAAGTTTATGCTGTAAGTCTCATAGGACTTACTCCCAGGAAAGTATAGGATTGGAATCCCAAGATCTCTTAGGATAATAATGGTAAAAATACTTTCCTGGCTGTAGTTCTCTCTGTAAAAGTACAATCTATCTAGGAATGCTAGATACAATATATTGTAATGCACAGATATTCAGCAAAAGTTAGTCATGGCTAAATCTCATTGAAATTAATGGAGCTTAATTTAGGCATGGCTAACTTCTCTCATTTATTTCAATGGTACTTACTCCTGGCTAACTTTCTTTGGATGCAATCCTGGGAGTATATAGTAAGGTTCATGGGCAAGCATAGAATGAATAAGAATTAAATCCTGCCCCCTTCTCATTCAAAACTTGCTCTAATCTTGCTGGAGTGCCTCAGGGCTCCATCTTACTCCTCATGCTTTTCAATATCTAAAACATGAAACTGCTGGGATAGGTTATCCAAGGATTTGGAGTGAAGTGCCATCAGCATGCTAATGGATATAACTCCGCATTATCCAACTTCAGGGAAGCTGTTGAGGTTCTGGAATGCTGTCTCAAGATGACTTCGGTCTGAGGGCCAACAAAGTGAAACAAAGGGTGCAATCCTAACCAACTTTACAGCATTGGCATAGCTATGCCACTGGAGCATGTGCTGCATCCTGTGGTTGGGGGACAGTCATGGAGGCCTCCTCAAGATAAGGCAAAGTTTGTTCCCTTATCTCAGAGTTGCATTGTCCTTACCTCAGTGCTGGATTGCACCCTAAATCTGGTGAATCTGAAGTCCTCTTAGTTTGGAAATCTTCAACTTGGGTGATGGTTCATCCATTTGCTCTGAACAGGGTAGCACTTCCCCTGATGGAACAAGTAAACTGCTTGAAAATACTCCTGGATACATCATTCTACTTAGTCAGATGGCAGCTGTGGTTAGGGGTGCTTAACCCCAGCTTCAGCTGGTGTGCCAGGGGTGGCTGGGGTTGTACCTGGGGTTGTTGGCAACCTTCAGTCTCGGAAGACTATGGTATCGTGCTCTGAATGGTGGTTCTGGAACAGCGCTGAAAAGGCCAATTCAGGAGTGACAATCCCTTCCACACTGGGAGCAAGTGTAGTCTGTCCCTGGTCTGTGTACCTGGGGTAAAGGGAAATATATTCCCTTAGCCCAAGGAGCCCTCCAGTTGCCTTCTGACTTGCATTGGATGCAGTGCAAGCCATGCAGCCTGGCTGTGCCAGCACAGCTTAGGATTGGGCTGTTAATTTGTTTTAACTATTCTGTCAGTGGCTTTGAGTTACCCATTAGGGGAGCATTCCTCAAACTGTGGGTGGGGTCATGAACCAATGTCAGGCGGGTCAACTTCAGCCACTCTGCTCCACTGGATCCTGTCAGGCATCTGGCCCAAAACAGGAACTCTCAACTCTGCACCAGCAAAATAGCCAGTGCAAACTTGAGTATCCCCATTGCAGGGTCTGAGCCCTTCCCCCAAAGAGATGCTGATGGTTGCCCAGCAGCAGTCCTTTTGGCATTGCTGTTCCCCTGAGCAGCTCAGATTGGGCTGCCATATGGAATCTCACAGCAATGAAAATGAGAAAGTCTTCAAAGCGGATCCTTAGGATAAGCAAACTTACCTTAAGGACAGACTAGCCTATCCTGTATTAGAAAGAGATACTCTATATGTCAAGAAGGAGATATGCTCAAGCAGACTTCTAAAACTAAAGGGGGGGGGAAATGATGATATAATGTTTAAGTTGCACAATGCCAAGTATGTCTCATACAACACGAAACTTTCTTGCATTGCATTGAAATCAAATTGAACCATAAGACAACTTTTCAATTCTTTGTCCTTTCAGTTCCTTTTTAAAGAACAATGGTGCTGAAGCATTTTACTGTACTGCCTGGAGTTTGTTTTTTAAAAAGATTGGTATAATCCATACTCAACCACCTGTGTAGCAGAGACCCAGACAAATATAGATTATTCACATGTAAACCAATAAGAGGAAAACAGAACCAATGTGTGTGTACAGCAGCTAAATTATCTACAGTTTTAAGAGTTCCTAAATAATCATTGATTTCAAAGTGGTTACAGTCCATTGAGCCAAAAATCAGTTTCTTAAAAAGGCTTTCATATCTGATTTATATTACAGTCCCTAGTAATGCTATAGGAGCTGTTAAACTTTAGATTAAAGGATATACAGGACCCTGGATATATTGAAGCAGAGGCACAAAGGTTTCGATAACTGATCCCAAATGCAGCTCTTATTGTGTGTAAAATAAAAATAATGATACAAATTCTGCAAAACCAGCACAGTACAAACTCCAGAAATAGGCACTGAACCAAATAGCTTCAGATAGAAACCTTCTCTCTGTGTTTTGTTGCTGCATCAGTTTTGGCTAAATGAGGTTTGGAAGGTGCATCTGCTTCATGATAAGGTTAAGAATTAAAACAAAATATGTGAACAGCATAGTTTGGGATTTCAGCACCACGGACAGTGACTACATCAAAAGGCAGGAGCCTTTTTTGCTTATATAGATTTCTTAGATACATCAAGGAGAAAGAAGCAAAGATTCTCACACCCAAATAAAGCCATCATCTATCTTACTAATGCTCCACAGCAATTTCATTATCCTCTTTATATGTATATCTATAGGTTCGCCATGGAATGCAGTACAGGGGGACAGGAGGATGGACATGACAACACATTGCAGAATCTCACCTTCCAGGTACTGGTGCCATCCATACAATTCCCTTATTATGAGCTTCAGGATTCAGTTTAGGGTGTGTTTCTCTCTCTCTCTCTCTCTCTCTCTCTCTCTCTCTCTCTCTCTCTCTCTCTCCCTCTCCCTCCCTCCCTCCCTCCCTCTCAGTGTACATGTATGTGTGTGCATGAAACAGTATTAAATTGCTCCTGTCACTTGGGGCAAAAACAAAGAATTAGAAATATGTCAGGATTATAAATCTCAACAGGAATATAATTAAGCCTTATAGATCTGGGTATAAATTTTAAGAGTACGGACTTAAAACAAGATGTTGTGGTTGATTGTTCCTTCAGAAATCTCTCCAAAAAGTTCAAAAGAATTACAACTTTATTTGATTTCATATCAGAAAATTTGGTACAGTGGTATGTAAATTGTATTTCTGTCCAAAAGAGATGCCTCAGCTCTCCGGAGCTATTTCTTATACCCTTTTGAGGTATATAAAAACTGATACAGTATATGAAACATGGAGAAAATGGAAAATGGCAATTTTAATTGTTTCATAAATACTGTCAGGTAAGATATGCTGTTTTATTTCCTTTTTAAAACCTTGTTATTGAAAAGCCAATAACTTTCCATTTGCTTATAGTTTCCTTGGCACATAGGCCAGATATATAGCAGAAAGTGACGCTAATAAAAAAGCAAAGCATTCTTCTCACTTGACTTTCAGACCTAGCCCCTTTTTTCAAAAGAAAACCAAAATGTCATTTCAAAATGTTAGTTTGTTGTAAAAATGGACACAGCACCATTTTTTTAAAATGCAGTGCAATAAAAGGATCGGATGCTACCATCACTACATTGTTTAAATGTCACATTTATTGTATGGCGAATCAGTAGTAGCTCACACCAGAGTATGCAAATGTAGGGTGATTTTTCCTGATTGAATGCACAATCCACAGCCAGCACTCTGCCGGTACAGCAGCTGCTCTGCCAGCCAAGAATATACACTGGGAGTAAGGAGCGCTAGGAAGGAGGCCTGCGTCGCCCCACCAATGCTACATCCCCTTGATTGAACACCAGTGGAGGTAAGACTTGTGCCAGGTAAGACAGGTGGCAGAGGACCAGCAGGAAGGAGGATCAGAGGCAGGGAGAGGGCATTTCTGGGCATGGAGTGGGCAGAATGGAGAGCTGACTGGGCTATGCACAGCAAAGTTGTCCCCTTTGCAGCAAAGATACTTGCCATCCTTTGAATGTGGCTAGAGTGTCAGGGCTTGAACCAGGACACTCATGGTCTGTAGGCTGGGACTGTGCTAAATGAGCTTCTGTAATTGGGTGTGCTTAGGCCTGAGGACCATTTTCAGGCACTGACAGCCCATTCCAAACCAGCACTTGAGCCAGTGCAGGCCTCCTGCACTGACTCCCGAATGTCACAAACATGCTCTCGAGCACATTTGCACCAACTTGGGAGTCAGCTGGGCTGGTGAAGAGGCCCGTGAAGGCTTGCCTGGGTCAGATCCAGTCTCTGCACTGGCTGGAGGAGGTAGGTTTGTATCAGTCAGTGCAGGGGGTAGGAGAGGGTGGAGGGAGGGTGTTCTGGGGGGGAGATTTAAGGTGGGGGAAGGTGAAACAGAAGAGGATTGGGTCCAGGAGGGGGCAGGATCAGCAACTTCAGTGCATACTGTATTTTAAACCCCAGCCCCATCCTGGGCAACCTTACATGGGCTGCTCAGATTTATGCCAGCTGAATAGCTGGCGCAGATTCAAAGAGCCCCATAGGTCAGGTTGCGGTATTACACAGGGTAAGGGGAAAAATATTGCCTTACTTTGAGGTGACCTCCAGCTGCCTCCCAACCTGCACTGTATACAGCACAGGCCATTGCAGTCTTGCTGTACCAGTGCAGGTTAGATACGCCCTGAAGGCGTATCTGAATAGGGGCATGCAACATTAGCTCTGCAGTTGTCAGATAGGATGAAGCTCATAGATTAGCCAGACCTGGTATCAATACTATAGGTAAATATGGGTTAAAACCATGGGATCCAAAGAGAACTAAGCCATTTTTCATTTTCTGTTACTTTCAGATGGTCCAAGGACATTTATAGTCCTCCATTTGATGCTAAATATAAAAAATACTGCAGCTCCCACTCTGCCCACATACATTTTAAATCAAAATTTCAACATTATCTTGTCCATTAAAGTAATTTTTATTAAAGAAGGAAGAAATATGATGCTATAAAAAGGAGAACTTCTGAACACAAAAAGTTAGCAGAGGCAGAGAAGAAAAGTGGTTATTATGATTATTTAAAATTCATAGAGACGGTGGCAAGATTGATCTGTACCACTTGTTCAAAGAGAACTCCAGGGCAGCCTTACATTCGTGCTAAGGGCTGAAACAATGTGGGAAGCCCAAAATCATATGAGATGCATTTCAGTTGAACCATTCTACGTACATTTTGCCCATTGTGCATTCACAGCCCTGAATAGTTGAAAAGTTGTCACTAATCACCTTGTTCTGAACTCTGATCTTGATCCTCTTCTGATGTCAATGAAATCTTGTGAAGGCATAAGAAGTCAGTAACATGGAACAGCCTCTAAAACTGCTCAGTTAAGTACCTCCCTTGCCAAGTATCATAGGAAATATATTTATCCAAGACAACCCAAGTCTTTCCCACCCTACCTCCAAATAAAGTTGTAGGGTTCCCTGGAAAGAGTAAAAGAAAACATACCTTATGTATATAGTGTAGATGTGTCCAAAGAGATGATAGTGGAATTCCCATGATAGAACCAATTTTACAAATCTCCTAATCATTCAGATTTGTCACAGGTCCACAAGATGGCCCTGTGCCAAGGTAAGCCACTGTAAATTTCACTCCTGTTTATCTGATTTCCAATTATTGGGGCATTTTGGAGGGGGGAAACAGTTAAGTCTATATCAGACACAAAATGACCCACTGGGGTAAATATATTGTATTCGTTATACTTGATGGTGTTATTGATATGCTACTCTCTGGGATGGAGCTATCACACAGGATTAATCATGGTGAAGCTGAAGTTCATCTTGAGTGACTGTTGGTTGGTATCTAGGAAGTACATGAAGATCTAGGAATTTTAAACACGGTATCATCACAATAGAAAGGCACTTGAACATACACCTTTCATTGGCATCTTTCAGCCTTGGAAGACTATGGTATCACACTCTGAAAAGTGGTTCTGGAACAGTGTGTCCTCTCCAGTGAGCAAAGCCTGGGTAAAGTAGATATGGAGGATAGACTGTTACCCATGCAGCAAATCCCCCCCTCTCCAAGTCACTGAAATGGTCCAATGGAAAGGCAGAAGCTAATACGGTTGGTTCCAGCGGCATCGCAGGAGTTGCCAGAACGTGACTGTTCAGCCATGAACTGCCTCAGGGACTCCGGCTCTGGATTTTGCCTTGAGGTTGACTCCTGAAGCCTTTTCCATAACTGGATGTAGCCACAAAGCAGTGGAGGTTTGGGATCAGACTTTTCCTTCTCTCAGATGAGCTGCCTTCCCAGGCTAATGAGACCCATCTACCCGGTGGCTGTTTAGTCGCCTCTTCCGCCTCTGACATACACCTACGCATGAGCAATCCCACACATGCCTATTCAGAAGTAAGCCCTACTGAGTTCAATTGGACTTATTCTCAGATAAGTGTGTATAAGAACACAGTCTTAGCTGGAAATTATGTTTGGACCTGAATGACTAGTACAAGGCAGTCAAGAGAAAGCAAGTAAGGGCGCACTCCTAACCCCTTATGTCAGTGCTTTCCAGCACTGACATAAGGGCAATGAAGCTCTGAGGTAAGGGAACAAACATTCCCTGACTTTGAGGAGGCCTCCATGAGTGACACCCAACTGCAGGATGCAGCCCATGCTCCATTGGCACCGCTATGCCAGTGCTGGAAAGCACTGACATAAGGGCTTAGGATTGCGCCCTAAATGACTCTTTAAGCAAGCAGGGGTCAGGGTTAGAAGTAAAGAAACAGCCAGCACCTACTGTTAAGATATTGGTTGCATCATATTTAAGGAATCAACACATTTCTTTCCAACAGCCCAATCCTAATAAACTTCCAATGCAGTGATGCAGGGGTGCATCCTGCATTGTGGCACCCGCTGAATCCCACGGGGGAGTTTTCGCCTCTGGAGGTCCCCTCAGGGTAAGGGACCATTGTGCCCTTGGCTTGGGGTAAGACCATGCCAGGCCACCAGATCTACTCAGACCTGTGCCAGTTCTATAGGTGGCACAAATCTGCATGGATCCATGAAGGTGGATTGAGGATTGGTAGGAGGTTTGGATTTGGTGGGCACCACTGCTGCTGAACCCACCCCTTTCCCAGTCCTAATCTACCCTACTTCGTGCCCCATTCCACCCACCCCATGGTCCCCTCACACCCACTGCATTCACTTTCCTCTACCAATGGGCATTCAGAGGCCACTGGTGCACAGAGCTGGCCACTTGTTCTGGTGGTGTATGGCTCCAATAGAACTGGGCCACAAGTAACTTAAAATATAATACAGTTAGGCTGCAATCTATAATACTTTCTTGGTAGTAAACCCCATTGAACAGTTTCACAGTTTGAACACATAGAACTTAGTTTGGAGCAGACCTGCATAGGATTCCATTGTTAATTTCATTGTAGTCTGGATCACAATGATTCATAAAATCCCAAAGCTTCACATAAAATCTGAAATATCTAACTGAGGTTGCAGTCTTATACATACTAACAATTGCACTCAAGTGGAACTTCTGAGTAAACATGCTCAGGGTTATGCTAGACCCACATAGCAGGGTCATGCTAGACCCACATACATCATCTGTGATGTATTCCTTTTCCTTTGCTCCATGCTAGCCTGATTCTCTGGTATGAAGAGCCTCCTCCAGTCACAGTAGTTCCTTGCCTTTCATCATCGCAGAGCCACCATTAAAAACTTGTCCCATTGCATTTACCATGGTAGCAGATAGCTCTGCCTTCAGGTGCGATTATCAGTATGTGTCACAATTACCCCAAAATAAGCGGAAATGGGCTAGGGACAGAGAAATTGCTTATGCAAATAGAATATTCCCACTAATGATCAACATCATGGGAAGGGATATTACAAAGGAGCTCAGCCTCATTTTAAAATGTTGCCTAAGTACTAGAGATCATCCCCAGCCTCATTTTCCCCTTTAAACTCTGTCATTTGTACAGCCTATTAACCTTTAACTTTATGACTATCTGAACATGAAATACTGGCAGCATTTAAGCCTGAGAATACTGGAGCCATGCCTTCTTTACTGGGCAAAGGAGGTGAAGCACATTCTTTTAAATCAGTCATTTTTAATATCAATCACAGACACAGAGCATTAAGGAGATTATTTTTAGACCTGCACACGGATGCTATTTATAATACATGTTGCCCTGATTCAAGTCTTTTGCCAGTATATTTAAGTACATAATCTCCATTTCCATTATCATTAAGGGTTCCCCACTGTTCTCCTGGAGCCTTATAAATATTAAATACAGTACAGCCTTACTTATCTGAATTGCCTGGGGGAGGTTAGAAAAACAATAATCAGAAGTTTGAATAAACAAGAGTTCTATTTACGAACAGTGACATTGACCTTGAGTTACACAGAGGGCCCACAGTGAATCTGAAAAGCCCAGAATTGGGATTGCTAAGGATTCATATGCAAGAGTACATATATATTTTCAGTTGTCACACTCAAACACCTAGAGACACGCACCCTCACACACATGCATGCACATTGGCAGCCCAATCTTATCCCCTGCCTGTTCAAAGTATGCAATGCCATGTGCACTTCAAAGAGTGCATGCTGCATGTTATGGTGGGGGGGGGGTGAGTGAACAGAGAGCCTGGGAGAGCTAAGTAAAATGATTTTATTTTTACCTCTCCATAAGCTGCCAGGCCATCACTGGGTCTCCTTGAACCCACGCCAGCTCTTATGCTGGTGTACGTTCGAGGAGAGTCACGGGGTGGGTCCAGGCTAGGAGATAGAATCTGGTGCACACTGCTGCCACCAAGATCCACCCCTTCCCATATTAGAATGATCCCAATTCTGCCCTGGACCATCCAGGATCCGCCCCGCTGCCACTTTACCTGAGTGGCAGCCTGAGTGGGCTGTTGGCACGTACACAGAATTGACAGTCATTTGTGCTGGTGCTCTGGCACACCCAAAGGTGGCACGCCTTTTGTGCCACCATAACTAGACTTATAGCAACAAATTGTGAGATCTGCTGCCATAGGCCCAGGATAGAATTGGGCCACCTCTCTGTCTCAAGGTTCCTACTCTACTGGTGCAGTAATTTTTGCATGCAAACACAGTTGCGTTGGACACTTCCTTCACACACCTTCAAAAGTGAGGCAGCCCAGCTTCAGCGGTGGTGATTTGTCTAAAAAATCTGCTAACTGAAGCCCAAACAGAAAACATCAGTCTCCTAGATGTTTGCTCTTCAGTCTCTAACATGGATGTACCCAGAATGAGTCTCACCATCACTGTGTATTTTCTACCAGACAGTCTTAACTCTATGGACTTGGTAACTTGCCATTAAAGACAGTGAATATTAAACATATACACATATTTATAAATAAATATAATGTATGGGATGCCCTTGGATCAAAACCTCAGGAACAGCTTCATCTTATAAAGTTAAGCAAACTATGACTTAAGTAGTTTTATATTCTGAATTTCCTGTATCTAACAGACACACAGTTGAAGTGTTTTTTCCCCCTATTTGGTTGGAAAAAAGAGCCCAGCCTAACCATTATACTTCCCAGAATGATACTCTGGACCTTGATTATTGATGTGATTAGCTGCCACATGTAGTTTATGGTAGACTATGGAATGTCTTGCATGGAAAAACAATCGAACTATTCTATGGTGGTATCACAGTGTGTCCCCCTTCCCCCAATGGCTTCAACTGTTTGTTTATTTATTAACATTTATTAAAAAAATTTCTACCTTTCCTTTACCCTGCTGTAATGGAAATGTGCAAGATCCTTCAAGGAGATAGGGTGTGGTGTCAACAGTGGCCCTTGCTCTGGCGGCAAGCATGGGGTTAACACTAGGGCCTTAGATTGAAGTGAGTGTGCTTCACAGCTACAGCCACTTGGAGGCAACAAGGCCAACAGGGATAAAAGCTGCACCTGGAGGAAGGAAAAGGGTGTGGCTGTAGAAGGAAGGAAGTTGAAGAGACTGGAAGGAAGTTGGAGAGACTGAGAGGGTGGAAGGAAGGAGCTTGGAGGAAAAAAAGATGAACTGAATGAACTACTGGAGACTGGTGTGTAGCTGCCATGCCCAGGAACTGTTGGGAATCAAGGTGTTACTGCAATGGCTGGAGAAGCTGCTGGTGGGAGAGTGGAGGAAGGGGCAGCTCTGTAGATTGAACAGGTGAGCTACCCTAGTGGTGGGATCCAGCAGTGCTTTCTGCAGGATTAGGGTTATTTCAAGTGAAGAGGGGGGACTAAGGGCACAATCCTAACAAGGTCTACTCAGAAGTAAGTCCTACTTTGTTCGATGGGGCTTACTGTCAGGAAAGTGTGGTTAGGACTGCAGCCTAACTCGCTTAAAGTGGGCATAAGTTCTCTAGACCAAATTTGGAAAGGGAATTTGGCAAAACACTTGCCAAGGCAAATGCTCAGTATGCCTAAGACTTTTTGATAGATTTCCAAAGGATGCTGTGGAAACTTTTTCTGCTTATGAAATGTTTCTCTGCCTGGTATGAAACTTCTTTGGCTAAATGTAATTAAAACTTTGTCTCTTGCCCCCAGCTTATTACAGTATATTTTTCCACCACAAATTTTATTTCATTCCTTATCATTTGAAGGCTTGTCATGTTTTGTTTTGTTTTAATTGGATGGGCGAAGTTTATGCTGGGATCTCAGTTCAGTGTCTCGAGTGTGTTTTCACATTACTTTAATTAAAAAAAGGCATCAAAAATAGACAAGCAATGCAGATGCCCTGATCCATAGAATCACATGCTGGATCAAGAACTGCAACTGTCATGAGGAACATGATGGACATGTTTCTGCCGCACTGCTTTGCTTTCAGGGGATGAGTGGTTGAATGCACATTTAAATGTTTGTGCCCATCCACATTCTGGCGCAACTAGTCATGAATAAATTCCATATTTGCACATGACTAATATGCCTAGAGCTGAATAGTGTAGTAAGTGACCTTATGTTTAGAAGAGTATTTCTTATGTATGTTTTGCTTTTAAAAAGGAGGAAAGAAATTGCATAGAAAGTTCAATGCAAAGCTTGGCAGATGACGCACTATCAGCTTTGCAAAGTTGAAAGCTGCTCTTACAAAGTGACAGGTTTCTTTGCATCAGTCCTGTGAAGCACAGCCATAGAAAACCAAATGCTAGACAATCTGCAGTCACCTAGACATCCAAACCAGATACTCAGGTTGACACAAGGCATTACTTAAAGCTGTGTTCCATGTGTAAACAATCCAATCAACTATTCCAAATCTGAACAGCACAGGGAAGATGTATCATGCCAAATCTCTCTCTCTCTCTCTCTCTCTCTCTCTCTCTCTCTCTCTTAGCCTTGCCTAACTCACAGGAATGTTGTGAGGCCAAAGAAGGGGAGAAACTATGTACACCACCCTGAGCTCCTTTGGAGGAAGGGCAGTGTGAAAAATAAATGAAAATATCCTGGGGTTCAGACAGGATTTCCAAGGTGGAAAATGGAAGACCTGCATCCAACATGCCAACTGGATTTGTCTGAAGGGCATGGATTCTCAGCCAGTGCCCCATCAGAGGGCCCAATAAACTAACACCTGAAGCCCACTGCCCCACAGTGGCAGGGCAGCTGTCAATGAAATTTCATATGTCAATGAAATGTTTTGTGCTGGTATTGTTTGGCCAACATGCCAACTAGTCAATGGGAGCTAGCCCGGAGTTTGCCATGAGGTGGAGGACCAGGGGCTGGGTTTTCCTCCAGGGCCCACCCTCATCTGAGGCTAGCACTGTCCAAATGGTCTTGTAGACATGGCAGGTGTAACCTCCTAGGTGGCACCTAGCATCTGTTTTCTAACTGGGAGAGTAATACAAACAACTGGAGGACAAAGGTTTAAGCTATAATTGTCTGCTCATTCATTTAGTTCTTTGTTTCAGTGTCATTACATTTTTAATATTTACCTAAAGTTCTCATCTTCGCAGACCCTATTTTATGGTTAGTATAAGGCCAGCCTGAAAGATAATATATTGCAACTGCTATATTATTTATTTCAAAGCCAAGTTATTGATTATTGCCCACTGAAAGTGACAAATGGCATCTGAGAAAGGCACGGTCAGCGAGTTCTATTAAAAAAATGATAGTATTGCTCATGGATTGTTAAAAGGTTCAGTTTAGGTACTTTATAGGTTTATATCCATCACAATTTAATGACCAAATGATGAAAAATATGAGTCATGGGAACAATTCCTTTCTGTTCAAGTTTAATGTTCAAGCAGTTAGCAAAATAAGACACTTCTGGTGAGAAAGTTTTACACACCCAGACCTCATAATACATAATAGAGTAATTAGTGTTACTTTTTTTTTGCTTCAAAAAGCGGGACCATATGACATAAATACCGTAGATACCTGCCTATAAGTCAACCCCACAGATAAGTCAAGGCAGGTTTTGAGCCAAAAATCATGGAATTTTCTATGGCCCTTGGATAAGTCGGGGGTTAAACTTAGGGGGGTGTCTGACTATAGTTTTGTCTGATTTTACCCAAGGCCAGATCCTGAAAAATAGCCTACCACTAATTGTTGCCTAAGAACTGTAGTCTCTAATTTATTAAAAACATAGTAAAAAATCATAAGATACATTTTTATTCTTTTTAAATTCTGGTCTTCACCACCTTTTTGTAAACACTATTGGAGTAAGTGCACTGTAAACAACATACCAGTAAATCAGTGGTTCCCAACCTGGTATTCATGTACTCCCAGGGACACTCAACAGGACCTTTAGGGGTACTTGAAAAAGAATGGAATAATGGTAGAAAAAGGCAGGTCATGCTCCAGAATGCCTTGCAAGGACCAGCAAGGCAGGAAGGGAGGTAGCTAGCCGGCTTTGAAAGCCCCACCAACAGCTAGTTTTTGGTCATCAATTCATGTATGAACCAGTGATTGAAAACCAGCACAGTAAAAAAGCTGAAACATAATATGGAAAGTGATCAATCACCCAGAATTTCTCAGCACACTTTTGGTGCAAAACAGTGCAAAGGCAGAGTCTTCTGTTCTTCAAACAGATAAAAAGAGAAAACACTGTGATGAATACATGAAGTATGGGCTTTCATATAGAGGAGATGAGGGCTTGTATTATTAATTACAAACGTTTTGCTAATATGAAGGGTACAATTGATGGAAATGGGCTGTGATGGGATATGCAAGTGAAAAAGGTTGGGAACCACTGCAGGAGAACCATGAATCAAATCCACCTTTAAGATGTCAGGTGTGTTAAGCCAGAAGCTCTACATGTAAGGTAAAACCCAAAACACATAACTGAGAGTGTGCAATTCAATTCACAGCAGAGTGATGCAGCTGCATATATTTGCAAACCTTTTTACTCAGAAGTACTCTGCTTTCCATGGGTGTTATTCTTAAGTAGTGCATCGAATTGTAGCCTGAATTGAATTTCTGATGGAAAGGAGGATCCCATCCTGGTGTTGAAAACTGCTGCTATAGAAACAAATGAGCCTGCTTTAGCAAGAAACAAAACTGTTCAGAGTTGAAAGGCTCTGCCCTCTGATTGAACCAGAGATAAGGGGAAGTGAGAATTGGAGCTTGATTACTTGGCAAAAATTTCAGTGAGTATCTACAGTAGTTAAAAATTATTGCTGCTTGAATTAAGTGAAATGGAGTCCTAAACAATGTGAAGCCTATTGAGGACACGATTGGATTAGAATTTGCCCTTTACAACATTGGCCTTCAAAAATGGGAAATGACTTCAGAACACAGGTAGCATCTATACCAAACAGCAAAGTCTCCCTTGCTGAGACCAGTGGGGGAGTGCAGTTCAAGTCAGAGCCCAATTCTATGTATGTCTACTCAGAAGTAAATCCCATTATAGTCAATGAGGCTTACTCCCAGGAAAGTGTGAATAGTATTGTAATGTCACATGTCTAAGGACCCAGTCCTATCCAATTTTCTAGCGCTGCTGCAGCTGTGCCATTGGGGTGTGCGCTGCATTCTGTGGTGGGGAGGCAGTCACAGGCCTCCTCAAGGTAAGAAGACATTTGTTCCCTTACCTTGGGGCTGCATTGTGGCTGCATCAGTGCTGGAAATTTGGATAGGATGGGGTCCTAAATGGGCATATTGAAAATGTGAGGTGTGTGGATAATCTATGATATACACATTTGTAATTTAGTAGAATATAATAACTTGAAGATAACACTTTACAAAATGAAATTTTAAGTGATTGATTGATTGAAGGCAGCCATGTTACATTTCAGCTTGTTAAATCCAGTACTTTGGTTTTATTTTTAGCCATCTAAATCCAACAGCACCCTAACTGGCACTGTGGTTGCCAAAATGAATGCATGCGCGAACACGTTTTTCTGCACTAGCTTTGCATACGCTGAATGTGATGGCTTCACCTCAATTTCAGTCAGGCCCATGTGTTTTGGGTTAACAAGTGCTGGTTAAATTAACGTTTGAGCACAATCAATCATTCCATCACTGGAATGTGGCAAAACTGGGAAGGCAGGAAGGAGAAACAGGGTGGGAAGGTGGTGGCTCCAGCAATGGCCATATTGGGGTTGATGTATCAGTGCCAGATCCTATCCCCTCTTTTTAAACACCACCTCTTTTCTCTCCTTGGACATACACCACCAAAAGTGGTGGCCCATAGGTGGCCCCAGGGCCGATGCAAGTGTAAGCAGAAATAAATTTTATTCACCTCCTGTTGGCCCTCAGGTTGTCACCCCCTCCCCCACTGCTGGATGCACTTCTTGGCTTGGATGTATCAGCAGGATTGGGCTCTAATAGCCCATTCCTACCTGATTCCCCACATGGTGAAGCAGTGGTGCCAGTGTGGTGACTGCTGCATCCTACAGGGGAGTTTTGACCTCCAAAGTCCTCCTCAGAGCAAGGGAAGATTTTTTTCCCTTGCCCCAGAGAAGGCCCCTGCTGGCCCAGTGGGTCTACTCTGACCTGAGTCAGCTATATCACTGGTAAAAGTCCATGTGATCCTATGAAGGTGGATTGAGCCTGGGAAGAGGGTGAGGATTCAGCAGGACACCACTGCCATTGAATGCCACGTCCTCAGGTTCAATCTGCCCTCCTCCCTGCACTGTCATGTCCCATTTTTACCACTACCCCATTCTACCCCTTTCTGCCTGCCTCCTTCCTGTGCAGTCTTATCTAGGGCAGTGAGTTCAAATGTCCGTCACCACACAGAACTGGCCACTCACTGCTTCTAGCACGGCCAGCTGGCATGCTCCAGTGTGTCACCTTTAGTGACAGCTAGAAATGTGTTACATTGCCAGAATGCTCATTCCGGTGGTATAGTGCACCTTCGGGATTAGGCCATTAATCTCCACTGCCAATGCAGCTGTGCCAATGGAACAACCACTGAATCCTGCGAGGGGCAGTCTGGGGGCCTCCTTGAGGTGAGGGAACTTTCATTCCCTTACCCCAGGACAAGCCTCAGATGCCCTAATGGGTCTCTTCAGATCTGAACCACCTCTTTTACTGGTGCAAGTTCAAGGAGAGTAAGGGAGCAGGAAAGGGATAGGGGCTCTGATCTGGCAGACTCCAGTGCCATTGAGATTTACCCTCCTCTTCTTCCATTCCACCCCTCACCTTGCCCAGAAACTCCCCTGTTCCTTCCTTACCTGCCCTTTTCTTCTCACCCCTACCCCCCCCCCCCGCTGGCTTAGCTTCACTGCCATTGATAGCTGGCAGCAGCAGCGGGTCTCTGACACCACCACAGTTTGCAGCAGCTGACCTAAAATGGCCAACTGTGTTCTGATGTCATAAAGGGAAGCCTAGTCCTAGTTAGGATTGGGCTATTAGTCATATCCTCTAAACAAGGAACCTCCAGGTCCAGAGTTAGTACAGTATATTCCTCTGATTATCGTAAGTAAAAGGGGGATTGTTGTCACCATGATGCCTTGCTTGTGAACAGTGGTGTGTACTGATATCTCTTGTCAATAGATTGCTCAGCTAGCAGGGCCTGTGATTTGATGTAGGAAGGCAATTCCTCAGAGGACAGATTCTCTGGTACAGTTCCATAGGTGAAATCACAACAGATCACCACAACTCTCCCTCCCCACCTGCCAAGTTGGGGCTGATGCTGCACTGAGAAACCTGGTGGGCATGATTTGGGAGAGAGGTGAGCTCCTTCCCTCTTCATCCCACCAGATTTGGTGATAAGGGTTTCAAAGGAAGTTGAGCATTATCAAATGTGGGGAATGAGCAAGCATCAGGGTCTTTACATTTGAAGGGTTTGGATAGCCAGGCAAAGAGCAAAGGTGCAGAGACACAACCTGCAAGTGACACAAGCAAGTGAACAAAATCTGCCTTCCAGTGAATTCAGAAGCTGTTGAGACTAGTCAGGCAGGATCCTCAATAGCAGGTTCCTTCATCCTTGGGGCTAGGATCCCAATGGGGTCACGAAGCCTCAGTTGTGGGGCCATGGCAGCTTACAGGAATGAAAAAGGTTGAAGACCACTGCTCGATAGGACTGGGCAGTCCAGAGGGGTAACAGTCTCAAGTCTTGGAACAGCAGGAACCGGCTGACAGGTTAACCCAGGAAGCTGAAACCTGAAGGATGCAGGAGACACTTTGAGCTATCAAGTTCTTGAGTCAAGGAGAAGCAAAAGATAGCAGATTGCTTTGAGAAGGTGGCACTGGAAGTGCTCCAGAAGGTCTTCAGTGATATAATTTCTGATTTATGAACAACTTCCATTCCTGAGGCAGAAGTCACAGAGATTCTCCTGTAATTCTTCCACAATGCAGCCAGGGCCAATAAAAGCAAGGCAATGGCATCACTTTTACACCAAGCATCCATCCCATCAATATCTCTAATGTCAGAGAAGATGATGAAAAAGAATGTAGCCCTTCTCTATTGGGCAAACATATTTTGCGATGATGTACAGAAAACAATAAAATAGGAAACTCAAAGTTAAGGGTGAAAAGCAACATATGTCTGCACAAAGGCACCTAGTAACAACTGGGAAGTCTCTTAACTGCCTCAAATTAATCCTAGGTGCCAAGGCATTCAAGTGCAGATGGTAGGCTTCAGGCTTCCCTATGAATTTCTTTACATGTGTGTTCCTGGAGCCATAAAATTCATTCTAAGTTATTTCTAATGATCCAACCCAGGAAGTTGACTTATAATTAGAGGTGGGAGAAAATGGTGATAACGAAAGAAAAATACGTAACACTGTTGTTGTTTTTTGGGGTTTTTTTTTTTTGCACTTCTCATTTCTTTTAAAAACCACATACACAAAAAAACCCAAATATGTGAAAAAAACACATTTTTATTTAGTTTTTGTCTATTATTTAATGGGGGGGCTGCATGGGTAATGAATTGGGCTGCATTTGCTGACATTATCCCACTTATACCATGCTTTTAAAACAATTATAATTTATATTTAAAGTGTAAATTTTGAATAAAAACACAACACTTTCTGCACTTCTAACTTCAGAAGGGCGTAATCCTGACTTGCCCTTGGGCCGGAGCAAGGAACTTGTTCTGGCCCAGGAGGGTTGTCTTGTAAGGCACATTTGCCTGTCCCTGTGAGTTGGCTGGGCTGGTGCAAAGTTGTGCACCAGCCCGCAGAGGCTGAATCCAGCCTCCATGCCAACTTTGTGGAGGAAGTTTTGCATTGGCCAATGCAAGGCTCTAGGACTGGCGGGGAGGAGGCGGGAGGGAGACATTCCATGGTGGGGGAGGGCGGATGAAGAGTGGTCCTGAGGGAAGGTGGGCAGGGAGCAGGATGCGGGGCTGGGACCTGGCTCTTATGCCAGATCCCAACCCCTGTTCTGGAGCAGCACGGGAGTGATATCAAGCTGCTCTGCTCTCCCCAGACTTGTGCCACCTCAGGAGGTGCTGCAAGTCCAAGGAGACCCATAGGGGCTGCAGTGGCTTACCCAGGGGTAAGGAGCTCCCCTTACCTCTGGCTGAACCACTTTGGCGCCTATCTTGTACTGGATACAGCACAAGCCCCTTGGCCTGCCCGTTCCAGCACAAGATAAAATTGTGCTGGAAAACACTGAAATCCATTAAAAAAATAAAACCATTTTTTCCCACCTCCACTTATAATATTGCTCCATCCAGATCAGCATTGTCTCTACAGTCAGATGTCTTTCCCAGCCCACCCTGGATGTATTGAGGATTCAACCTGGGGCTCTCTGCATGCTAAGCAGTAGTTCAGCCATTGAGTTATATAGACTCTATGCAGAGGAACCATTACCTT